>NC_140974.1:36706563-36791563 GCF_056783735.1 Eptatretus burgeri | reverse complement strand
GCAGGGTGTTGTAATCGGGAGGGAAGTCGGGCAAAGGAGGAGGGGGTCTGAGCTTGAGATGAGCCTCCAAAAACCAATATTTTTCTGTGTCTGATAGTATCCTGCCCTCCCAACTCATTTGCCTTAGCAAGGTAATTTTGCAAATATAATCTCGCTCCCGTTGGCCGAAACCTGCATCATGTACACCCCCACCTCCTCCTCCTCTCCCTTGCTCCCCCTTTTCCCCTCCCTTCCCTTCCATTCCATTCCTGCCCTTCGCTTCACTGCTTTCCCGAGGCTTGCTGGGCCGGTCAGCCTTATCTCTGGCCTTGTTCTGATTGTCTGGGCTTGTTGGCTACATGGGATTTCTTGAAAATGCTGCCAAGCTATAGAATTTCTCTTCCTCCTGTTTGTGCACAGCTATATGAGGAGTGATCAGTAAATCCGCCCCCTATCATAAAACTCCATCAAAGGCAATGTTTGTGTTGCTTTTAAACAGCAAGTCAAATCAAATTTACAACATGGTCCTTAAAATAAAAAAAATAAAAAACTATTTAACCTTTTAAACCTGAAAGACACCCTGAACTCCACCTTTCTGCACCTATCTGTTTGGCTCCGAACTTCGTAATCGTTGGGAGTACGAGGTGCACGAGATACCGTGACGGTGACAGCAGTCGCTTTCGAATCGTTACATGCAAGGAAAGATGCACAAAGACATCCGGGGTCTGAAGACTGACCATTGCAACATAACACCCGTGGAGTATCCGTGATGTTACAGAACATGAATCCGCACACGGAATACCGTTCCTAGTTTGTTTTGCTCATGCATATAAAGTTGGAACATCCGAGTCAAAATCGACGTATTTCGTCTCGCATCCCCGCAGTTCCGATAAGACGAGGTGCGATTAGCCAAGAGTTGCAGAGGCAATGCGTTACCAAATGCAAAAAATGGATTATCCATCAAAATCCAGACAGCTCGATCGATATAAAATTAACAATATCATCAGGGGTACGCTCTGCGAAGTCTCTCAATAATCTTACTCAAAAAACTCAAAGGTAATTTCAGAATCAATCTTTTGTTCCGCAGTGTCGTCATCATTTCAGGAAAGAAAAAAAAATATCGTGTAGTTGCTGCATTCAGAAACTTTGTGATTTTAAATCATGGAGATTGATCAATATGGTCTCTAACCTAGTGTGGCAGATGTTTACAAAACTGAATTGTCTTTCTAAATGACGATTCCAACTCAACATGGACATTTTATAATGTCCGACGTCCTCATGATTTAAAAAAAGTAGAGTTTTGTTTTCACATATCGGCCTCGGCTCATGAAGGAGCTCGCACACCTACCTACTCGTGTATCCGCAGGTGCAGCGCGAGGACCGTTAATGTACTGATCAGACAACAATGACGAAGACGCGAGTAGAAAAGGGGGAGATTGACGGGACCGGTATGTGGAACCCTCACGACCACTTTAAAATCCACTTTGCATCTCCACTCGCCCCTCATTTGTGAGACTGATACAATTTGTTGGGGCAGCAATTTTACGGGCCCGGCGAAAGCGTGCCCAGTATCCCAGCAAGCATCTCTTTGAGCATCTGAATCCAACAGCCACTGCAGAGAAGAGGACGAGGGAGAGGAATCTGAAAACACAGACACTGGGAGGGATCTTTACAATGTAACTGTCTGAAAGTGCGATTTGCCGTAAACTGCGAGCTGAGCGGGCGCTGCCCGATCCACGGGTTAACGAGCATCACCCCTCAGTCTCTAATAATGCTCCCTGCAAGGTCGACCATTGTACTGCTGCAAGATTCCAAGGACGGCGGGACAATAGCCATCGGCCGGCCACAACACGATGACTTCCAGCGGTCTGATTAGCCTGGAGCCGGATGGGCTTCAGGGAAGGCCTATGTTTTTTTTCCCGATTTTCTCGGCTTTTTCCTCGCAGCCATATTTGTAGTCTGTCACCGTGTTGCGATATTGCTCGTGGAGTACTTGAGCTTGAAATGCAAGGGTACCTACTCAGCTGTTAGGTTCTTGCTTTATAAAGTTAATGAACACTTTTCGTTCGAAACAGGAAGTCCTTACTCTCTCAGTCATCCTCCTTTTTGGGTAAGTGCGCAGAAGCCTCCGTTTGAATCATGATAAGTAATTCTACATGCGCTACCCATAAACAGCTACAACGTCATGAATTATTGAAAAGAAACAAACAACAAAACATCGTCACGCCCAGCTCGGTGGATGACAATGTCCTCAAGGTTAGAACGACACGGCTCACGGATTCACAACTTGGAATGCTAAGCTTGCAAATGAACCGCTTTCTTATTTTAAATATCGAACGGCTAACTAAACAGATGGGAACACCTAACAGTAAGATTTATACAGCTCTGTGAAAACAACCTCCACCTGCCGGTGTTCAAGCGGTCAAGACGGCCCTCCCGCCATGTTTCGGCCGACAGCCACCGGCCGCTCGGTGCCCGGCGAGCCGTGTTTGCGCGTTCCGGTAATTTATGACGCCGTGGTGTTCGTCCAAACTTCTGCGTCTCCGCGATAAGCCGGGCGCCTGACAGGCGCACCTTGAAATATGGTGGCTATGGCCCTTCAAGCCACAAAAAACCACGGGCCTGCCTCACGGGCCCATTAGTGAGCGCCGGCCGCTCGACGACGATTACGCGAAATGAGGGAGCCGCGCCAGAGGACTGGAGATGCATTCCGTTGCCGCACACGCCTAGACAAGCGGTCTTCGAGTAAATTTAAGAGAATTTGATTATCCATTTGTTGTTTTGCTTTGATCTCAATGTGATTGGTATTACGATGGCCCACCAAGCCATGTTGTCCATCATTCAAGCCTTAAATATCAGCACGGGGTCACAGAAGAGATTGATCTAAGATGGGAGAGCAAAAATTACTCGACAAATGTAAAGAAAATCAGGACAAAATGAGAACAACAACAACAACAAAAAAACAGCCAGCTTATTTGAATTTATCGAGATGGTCCAGCCTAAAAAAGAAGTTAGGATCTATAAAAATCGGGCCAAGCTATACTTAACATTTCGTATGACGTGGAAACAATGAGGATGAACTTGGCCTTATTTTATGTGGGATTTAATAAGGGAAGATAGAAGATAGAAGAAGAAGAAGAAGAAGAAGAAGAAGAAGAAGAAGAGGAGGCAGAAGAAGAAGATGGAAGAAGAAGAAGATGGAAGAAGAAGAAGAATATCGAAGAAGATGAAGACGAAGATAGAAGATAGAATAAGAAGAAGAAGAAGAGGAGGAAGAGGAGGAAGAAGAAAAGGAAGAAGAAGGAGAAGAAGAAGAAAATACAAGAAGACATTTACAGAAAAAAATGGAGTCAATGTAATCATAATCTTGTTTTTTGGAACAAGTCACTTGCTCTTCCCTCCACCCCCCCCCCATCAATTCTTCTTTTTTCATGTGCAGCTACTTGGTGTGGGATGCATCATCTGCTGGACGGACGGTTGTGCCCCTGTAGGTTGGAGGACGAATTTGTTCATGGTGCTGGTGATAGATCGCCTACTCTTCGCAGAGGACACCGTGGGGTCTTTAACATCCACCAACTTATGCCGGCAGACGGGACACCCAGTTTAACATACATCTGAGGGATGGCACACGCATTGATAAATCACGCTGCATGTGAAACATCAGGATGGTAGTTGATAGCTGAGTCGGGATTCAAATCCAGGCTATAGAACTCATAGGTCAATACACATACCTCCAGGCTCTCATGTGAGCTCCTCCCCAGCCTCCCCCTCCGTCCCAACCATTTAAATCTTACATAAAAAGGCAGCCAATCCTGATTGTATCTCATGTCATATTAAATGATAAAGCCAACTTGGCTCTTTTTCAGGTATCATATCTTTTGAGGCTGAACTATTTTCTTGGCTACATAACGTTTTTTCATGCTTTTGTTTCATATTGGTACAAGCTCATTTTTCATGACAAGATAATAAGGAAACCGATGGTTCAGTGAGTGAGGTATGCAAGAGGCACGAGCATGATGCACCAAACAGCCAAAAAACATCGCACGCAGGAAACGTGATGTGGTTGACTTTGTGAGTCTATTGGTCGTAACAACATTGCATGCATTAAAAAAATTTTTTTAATCGAAATTACAGACAATGGCTTAAAGGAAATGCAAGCAACAGGATCAACATCACTTGCCAAACACCAGAATGTTTATTTCATTATCAGCTTCAGTGTTGTGATGGATGGAACTTCCCCTTTGAGCCTGGATGGTCAGTGGTTCGACCATTGGCCGAGTCCTACCAAAGACTTTTAAAATGCTACATGCTGCTCCCTTGCCTGTCTTTAAAAAGAATAGAGCATGGAGAAACAATCATAGGTTTGTAACTATTGTACAGGCTCTATCAATGGCCCAATGGCCTCCTCCTGCCTAAGGTCAGGTCAGGTATGAGAGCATGCACCAGAGCAGCGAGTCACCATGTCCACTTTCCACCAGGGGCTCCAGGGGCCTCTGTCTGGCCATCCCCTTGGCAGATGACCAGCCCAACCTGTCTCCTTGAGATGCCGATCGGTGCTGCAACCACAAGGCACGTGGTCGGCCCATTGGCCTCCTCCACTCACGAGGCTCTCTCGCAGAGATAATCTGGTGAGCAGGATCAGCATCAAGAAAATGAGCCGTATGTCCATACTGACCCTCATGAACTATTCAGGTAAGAAATCTCATCTGAGTCTCTTTCAGCAAACGCCCGTTACACACAAAGTGTGTGACCAGCGATAGCCAAGGATTCTCCATGGAGACATGGTAACAAAGGAGTTAAGTCTTTGTCTCAGATCCTTCGTCAAAGTCCAAGTCTCACTTCCGGAGTGTAAGACTGAAACGCTGATAGTTACAACCCTGAAATGCAACTCAACAGTTGGTGGGTCAGCCTGGTACAGCCACTCAAAGTAACCAGCCCAGCAGACCTTACCTTCAGACTCCTCTGTCAAAAGCCCACCACCCTCTGCTCTAACTGCAGTACACCGATGTATGGGCTTGGAGGAATGCAATGCACCATTTCCTCTGTAAGCAGGACAAGAATCATTTGACCACAGGTGATGCTCTACTGGTCCACCATTTCAGATTCCTCACACATAGGCCTCCTTGTCCACCCTCAGTGAACGTAAGGTTTACACCTCACCTGCCTGACCATCTCATCAAGCATTGCCCTGTGACTGGTAACTTACATGATAATACATTGGAACCAATGCTTAAAATGTCAAACAAAGAAGAAACTACTCGAATATCGACCATCACGGATCTTACGTTTTATTGTTAATGCAGAAACTACCTGAAATGAATTCGGACATAACTAAAAAATAAAACGAAATGTCCCATTCGATTTTTTTGCACATTTTGCAATCTTGTGTTTCATTTGCGCTCCACAAAGACAATGGTGATGGAAGAACAGGAATCTGGGCAACATCCAGACAGTGGGATGAGAGGTCTGAACGTCACAAGAAAGGGAATGAATGACGAATGAAAGTAAAGCGGAGAGAGAAGTAATGTGAGTAACCTGTGAGTAAGAGAGCTTGGATCAGGAGTGTTAATGGGGGTGTAGAAAATGAGAAGGACAAGGAGATATTGTACATATTTCACGGTATATGTATATATATCTTTCTTTCTCTCTCTCTCATTCTCTCTCTCATTCTGCTCTCTCTTTCTCTCTTTCTCTCTTTCTCTCTTTCTCTCTTTCTCTCTTTCTCTCTTTCTCTCTTTCTCTCTTTCTCTCTTTCTCTCTCTCTCTCTCTCTCTCTCTCTCTCTCTCTCTCTCTCTCTCTCTCTCTCTCTCTCTCTCTCTCTCTCTCTCTCTCTCTCTCTCTCTCTCTCTCTCTCTCTCTCTCTCTCTCTCTCTCTCTCTCTCTCTCTCTCTCTCTCTCTCTCTCCCCTGCGATGTGTAACAACTTGACATATTCAAATATGTATTCATATTATTAAACATTTCTGATCACAAAATGTTTAGTTTTAAAATAAACATTTGCATTTTCTAGTTCATAATGATCTCGATAATTGTGTAAAATTTCATGGAGATTTTAAGTGATGATGAGTTTACATTTATCTGATTCAAAACACGAGGAGGGAGAAGTAGAAAGAGAAGCGAAACGAGGTGCAGGACTTTCCACTTATCGGGTGCTTATTTTTCAAAATTAATAACTCACTTTTGCAATCTTTGTTCATGTAGGATATGACAGTGTCTCAGTATGGAAGAGAATACAAGTAAAAGAGTTGAAACAACTAGAAAAGTCATGGCAGAACAATACGAAAGCTTTACTGTTTGTGCAATACAAACGCGCGCACACACACACACACACACACACACACACACACACACACACACACACACACACACACACACACACACACACACACACACACACACACACACACACACACACACACACACACACACACACACACACACACACACGCCATCTGTGAATTACACAAAACTACCCACTGGGAGACGCAGGGTGAGCTGCTGCACTACATGCTGTATCATTCAGCTTATAAGCTTTATAAAGTCTTTGTGGCAAAGCCAACCCATATCAAAATCAATCCACGGATGCATTTTTGGCTCATTCGGCATCACCAACCAAGTTTAGATGTCTCACACACACACACACACACACACACACACACACACACACACACACACACACACACACACACACACACACACACACACACACACACACACACACACACACACACACACAGCTTCTTCCTATTCTTAGTTTTATTGCATTGTGTGAATTGTCATCTCATAATATCTCGATCAGTCACAACCAAGAATTTTGCTTCGATTTACAAAGAGAAAGGTTTGACAAAGTAAAAAACAATGAAGCATAAAGTATTAATGTGAGCAAATCACAGGGCTTTGTTCAATGTTCCATTAACAAAGGTCTGGAACAAATGTTTCAGACTTGAGTTTTCATCAGACACCTATCAGATCTCAAAAAAAATCGGGATTATTTTTGAAGAGGAAGGAAAACAAGAAGAAACAAAGATAACCAAATTCCACTTTATTAATAATGCTAAAAGAATCAAAATGTTTATTTTGAGTGACCTATCCATTCAGGTAAAGATTAAAGACATTTCAGATTCTGTTGTCGCAAGTATAAGTAATTTTGAAATATATATATATATATATATATTTATATATATATATATATATATATATATATATATATATATATATTTATATATATATATATATATATATATATATATATGTTGTTGTTCGTCTCTCGGCTGCTTCCGTTAGGGGTCGCCACAGCGGATTATCCGTTATGATCCGCATACTGATTTGGCATAGGTTTTATGCCAGATGTCCTTCCTGACGCAACCCTGGTCACCTCTTATGACACAGGGATAAGGATTGGGTTTCGCCATGATTCCAGGCTGCTCTTCACCCTCTCATAGCATGGTCCAGTGCAGAGCTCCCGTCATCAAGCGATCCTCCAACCCAAGCCTCCAAGTGGCCGGATTACAGGCACACGCCACTACGCCCAGTATATATATATATATATATATATATATATATATATATATATATATATATATATATATATATATATATATATATATATATATATATATATATATATATATATTACTCCAAGAGGTAGATATTCCCTCTCTGGGGTGGACAGGTCTATAAAATTGAGAAATAAATTATCTCTTTCTCATGGCTGTTGTGCAATCCTATGGAGACACACAGGACTGGAGCTCTGCTAAGTTCATGTCTAATAGGTGAAGCCTATGCAAATGTTTGGCCAGAAGAGCCTTAAAAATAGTATATATATATATATATATATATATATATATATATATATATATATGTAGATATTTTACATGGGTTCCCCAAAATAACAAAATTATTATTCTTACTCCTTTTTGCATTTCATAATGTTGATTCTATATATTTAAAGTTGATTGGCACCAATAAAATAAAATAAATAAATCGACTACACTTTTGATGAACCTAACAGTATTATACAAGTTGAACGAATCATATGCCTTTCTATAAAATAACTCAACAGAGTGTTTCTTTTTTTGTCCTCTCCATTCATTTAGCGAAGCGAGTGTTCTCAATTCATTTCCCACTGCATTCTGACCCTCGACAATGTGGCTCAGCCACCCATCTGGTGATTCAAAGGGCAGGCAAAGTGATTGTAATCCTTCACCAATCACTTTCCCGAGCACTCGATCAGACATCAAACCGACCATATCTACCTTTTGGAGCGTAATGCTCTCGACCACACTTTACCCCAACTGCTTCCTGTTTCAAAGGGTGTCCATTTTGTTACAGAAGGCAAGACTAATGCAAAGATGGATGATACACTAGGTAAATGTAATGATGTATTTGGGTCTGAAAATGAAGTGTTTTGGTGCAGAAGAATTATACCGTGAAATTAGTGGAAAGTGTAAATGTGACTTTCACTGCCTTAGTGGTAGTGTGCAGTGGCTGAAAACTAGCAGAGCAGCTGTTCTGATCCACAATGTGAATAAAATAAATGGAACGGAATCCAGGAAAGGATGTTGTAATTTTTCTTTAACAATCGCTACAAATTGATGGAAGTTCCTATCTTCTAAAAGTTGAATACTTTAGAATAACCTCCAAATGTCCCATTTTGGGAAACCTTACCCCCATTGAAATATCAAAAATTATTCTGAAATCACTAACTTCGTGTTAATTAATGCTTTAAATGTATCATGGTTAAAGGCTCAAAGAGGAAGAAATATGAACATGTATTGACAAATTAATAATCATAAATCACATACATATAAAAGTTTATCAATACCATTGTAATTTAAATTGCATTATTTGATTTGTAATTAATTGTAATGTAAACAATATTCATGGATAAGATAATTCTCATGAGAATCTTGATGATTATTGCTGCATACATTTTTTGGAAAACTCTCAATAAATTGAATAGATAAATCATGGAAACCAACTCTTAATAACTTGAAATGATACATTATGGAAACCTAAGCTCTCAATAACTTAAATAGATACATTATGGAAACCTAACCTCTCAATAACTTGAAATGATACATAATTGAAAACTAAACGCTCCATAACTTGAAATGATACATTATTGAAACCTAAACTCTTCATAACTTGAAATGATACATTATTGAAACCTAAACTCTCAAAAACTTCAAATGACACATTAAGGAAAACTAAACTCTCAATAACTTGAATCGGTACATTATGGAAACCATTCAAATTGATGAAAATTAATCTCAGAGGAAATTATTACCTCTGCCACCAAAGGTGGACGTAGGTTATGTTTTTACTGCTGTTTGTCTGTTTGTTTGTCTGTGAGCAGGATATCTCAAAAAGTTATGAATGGTTTCAGATGAAATTTGGTGGACAGGTTGGGTGTGTGACAAGGACGAATTGTTTCAATTTTGGTAAAAACGACAGTATTCTTGATTTCTCCCTGTCCAGTGCCACAGATTTTTTTTGTGTACAAATTTGAGGCTCATGGAAGAGCTAGAACACAGAATGGACCAGGATGTAAAAGGACAAAAACACAGAACAGTAGAAATGGGAAAGGGATTGGGTGGACATACCAAAAGCAGGGTAGAGGGACAAAAATAGAGGGATATATATTCGGAGGAATAAAGGACATGGGGAAGAATGAGAGCAAGGCAAGGACACAGGGGGTGAACAAGATGGATACAGGCACAAATTCCCAGTCACCGAGGTGGGGTGGAAACAGAAATGGAACAAAAACTTTTTGCACAGTTTCCAATTGGCTGTAGTCTACAACAATGGAATGTGCTGAAAGTGCACAAAGCTGCATTGTTGTTTGATTGCTACGAATATTCCTTTTGTATGTACAGGATGATCACAAAAAAGGTACCGACCAACCTTTCTCTCATAACTTCCTCCATATTAATGATATCCTCTTACTTTTTGTAGGTGCACAAAGTGGAGTTCATGTATCATCAGCAGATTTAGATGTAGTCAAGATAGCTCACTTTTTCAACAAGCCATGGACAACAAAAGAAAAATCGTTTTCAGTCAAAATCTACCTGAGAACGAAATCCTTCAAGAAGACTCAAAACGAGTTCAGGATTAGATGACTAAGGACATCTACCAAGGAAATCCCCAATTCATAGATTATCTCAAAACAGCAATAAGTGATAAAAGCCGTTCAATCACTGCAGCTGAATGTGCCAGAATCTTAACTCATCTTCTATAATCGTCACTGTGTGTATGTGTGTGTGTGTGTGTGTGTGTGTGTGTCTGTCAGTGTGTGTGTCTGTCTGTCAGTGTGTGTGTGTGTGTGTGTCAGTGTGTGTGTCTTCCATAACTCCAAAACCATGAAGTCCAGCAGCCTGAAACTTTGCATGCATACCAAGAAAACTCCTCGGAAGTGCAGGAGTGAAAATTGGGTGTTTGGGTTAATTAAAACACCCCTTGTGAAGATAATTATTAACGGCCTTATTTAAATCTATACCTTATCAGGTGCATCATCAGCTACCCCGCTCTCTAAGGTCTCAAGGCGTATCCTGGGCGGCCTCACTGAGTCTGAAGCCACCATGTTTTTAGGCCTACTCAACCATGCTTGATATGGAACAGGCCGCAACAATTTCTTAACGATAAAGTTGTTTTTCACTATCCTCACTCATATTATTGAATGCATGTTCATCATAGCCACAAATTGGTGGATATATTGCAATGCTTATAAATGCCCAGACACCAGTGTTTGTGGCTTTTTTTCATTTCTGCACATGCCACAACCTCAAGAATCTCCTCAACTAAGCCGAATTACAAAATTTAAGCTCCATAATTGAACATAGCAGCATTTCCAACAGCTAAAAAATGTGCTCATTTGCCCAATTTGGACATTGATTGGGCATTTCAGGGTGCATGGGTTTATCGTTGGCAATTGATAATCACTTGCCAAGCCAGGCCTTCCATTGGAGTGCTTGCTTGAGTGCTTAAGCCACTTGCCGAGTGCCATGCAGTTGATAATGGTACAGTTCGTGGCCCAATCAGGATGTGCAGTTGGAAGTTGATATACAAGGTAGAGGTACGTATACAGCACACACAGAAGTGGTACATATGAGTAGCTTTGGTTCTCGAGGGACTCTCCATGGGTGTGTGGGCATGCCATGCCTGTTACAGGCAAAGTGTCATCCCATAACTTATGGAGGTTTTATCAGGTTTCTCTTTGTCCTTTTTACTGTTTCTAAAGCAATTGGTTATCACGTGTGTTTTACAAAGGTTATTTCATTTCTCGCTGTTAGTTTCAAAGCAAAATATATTTGATAACACCAGATTTTTGAGCCGTTTGTCATACTCACATGTTTTCTTAATTACCGACCCAATTTTTTTCCACCTGTCACACGCAGTTGTTTATAAAGATCAATGTTTATGCCCATCTCCTGGAAAGATACACACAAATGCAACCTTGATTTTATAATTTGTTTATTGAAATTCCCTCAAAACAACAGTGAAAGCAACTGAAGATTTTGGCGTTGTATACAAGTACGTACTGTAGTCAGTAATCACAGTGACTCCAATCTGCCGCTTCCCGAAAAATTGCCGATATTGGCCAAGCACTAATATGTGTGTGTGTGTGTGTGTGTGTGTGTGTGTGTGTGTGTGTGTGTGTGTGTGTGTGTGTGTGTGTGTGTGTGTGTGTGTGTGTGTGTGTGTGTGTGCGCTGTTCATAAAGCATGACATATTTTCGCTGCTAACTCCCCTCCCCCACCCCATACACTCTGTCTGTCTGTCTGTCTGTCTGACAGCCTCCTAATACACTGCAGCACCCTTCCACATATCTCTCTTCAGACATGTCCGGGCAGTGAATCTCTTCAGACGTGTCTGAGTGGTGATTATGTCCGGATGGTGTTTGTGTCTAGGTGTTGTTCATCTCCGGGTGGTGTTTGTCTCCAGATGTGTCCAGGCGGTGTTTATGTTTGGGTGGTATTTGTCTCCGGACAGACTTTGTGTCCAGACATTGCTTTTCTCCAGACAGTGTTTGTCTCCAGACCTGTCTGGGCCGTGACTGTTGTCTCCAGTCATGTCCGGGTGGTGTTTGTCTCTGGATGGTGTTTATCCCGGATACCTGTCCAGGTGGTATTTATCTCTGGACAAGTCTGGGAGGTCTTTATGTCAGGATAGGAGCTTGTCTCCGGACATGTCCGTGCAATGGTTATGTCCGGATGGGAGTTTGTCTCCAGACATGTCCGGGCAATGTTTATGTCTGGATGGGAGTTTCACACCCCTCCTCTCTCTTTTCCCTCTCCACCTCCCCACTCTCTCCCCCCTCTCTCTCTCCCCTTCTTTTTCTCCCACTCCCCGCCCCCCCCCACCTTAAATATTCCCTTCAGCGAAGCGACGGATGGTATTTGCAAGTTATAATTTATTTGTCCCATTGAAACCAAGTGTACCTGCAAGGTCAGGGCATCTGGAGCAGCTGCTGTAACCTTAATCAAATCAATGACATTAAAGATATACATCAGAAACGTTCCATAGTGATCATGCATCGTGTGATACAAATGTGTACCAAGGAACATGTCATTTAAAATAAATAAATAAATAAATAAATCAGGTTCACTAAATTATATGGGTACCATTTTTGTGGTCACACTGTATAATGGCGTTCTCACCGCAACCTTTGTGCTTTGTGAGATGATGCCGATTGCCGTCCATTCAATGTAAACAATTGTTAATTTGATTTCATATTCTTTTTGGAAATAAATAAATAAAGCTACAAGACAAACGTAGGTCAGTGGACAGAAAGGAAATTTGGTACAGGGCTCCCTTGTGGAAATACAATAACATCGTGGGTGTCTATCCATTGTGATGGACAAACTTATGTGGAGATGTCTATCCATCACCATCCTCCATAACAGCCTGATCCTCATTTTTAAAATCCATCAGAATTATATTTGTAGATAAGCCAACCATTGTTCTCTTTTATTGTGTTCAGTTTTGTGTTTGTATGCTCATAGTCGTCGTGAGTCCCCAGAAGCGCCCAGTATACAGTAAAGTAGTGCAAGTGAATAGATGTTAGTTGTCATCGCTGTACAGTCAAATAATATCGTATTCAGCAAAATTATAGAAATGGTTTGCGATATGGTAAGTCACAGCTTGAACAATTGAGGGGCGTTTTCAAATTGATGGCATTTTCATTAACGAGAATGGTCCAACGAGGACCAGCTTCAAATTCTTCGATACAACTCAGTGGATATGGGAATTGGTGATTAAAGACTCATAATAATAATAATAATAATAATAATAATACAGTATTATTATAATTATTACCTTCTCCACCGAAGGTGGATGGAAGTTACATTTTCACCACTGTTTGTCTGTCTCTGAGCAGGATATCTCAAAAAGTTGTGGATGGGTTCGGAAGAAACTTGGTGGACAGGTTCGGTGTGTGACGAGAACAGATTTTTTAGAATTTGAGTGAAGATCCACATCCGGATACTAGAAATTTAAAACTTATTCTTCATTTCTTCAAAATTTTAAAAGCGATTCTTCACAATTGAGAGATAGGGCCAAAAACGAGAAATAGCACGCAATTCCAAAAGGTTGTGGACGGATTATCACAAAACGAGGTGGATGAGTTGGTTAAGTGACAACAACAAGCCGATTCGATTTTGGTTCAGATCCGGGCTATCAGTGAGATACAACACAAAAACTGTTCAGCCTGGTGGAGGTGTGCGCTCTACCGAGTGCTGTTCTAGTGCATTTTACCATCCTTACAATTAAGCAAGTTGTAAATGTACGCTTTATCATCACTACATTGGATTCATCCATGAGGAAACGGAGTCGTCATAGCAAATTCATCGTGGTTCTTTCCGACATGGTGTTGCAATGTCGAGCACAGTTATTTGAAGAATTTGATTCCATTATCGTGTACCTAACCATGTATGTCAATGCGTAAACCAAAAATATGACTTTGGGCTGGTCCATGGACATGAAGGTGATCTTTGTGGAAAGTTGCTGCTGCCATCATTGTCTTTGGGCATAGAATACATTTGGTGGTTTGCCATACTCTTCCTGGCGTTGTCAGTGCAGGAAGTTATGAGCTTGGGCACAGTACTGGCACAAAATGGTTCGGGATATTACGACTTACTTACCTGTTTAGGTTTCACTATTTAGCTTTGGTATTAGTCATTGAAAAATTGCTTTGAAATGTCAGCTTGGAACACCAATGATGATTAACGGTGAATCTCAAAAGTAGAAATAATAATGATGATAACTCATTATTGTTCTCATTATTATTAATATTAATATTGCATTTGCAGAGCTGTATTATACTGTATAATGGTGTTTTGATATTAATCTTTGAAGATGAAAATTGAAAATGATTTACCATGTATATAAAAATATATGATTCAACTATCAAATCAATTTTCAAGCTAAATGTTTCCTTTTGCAAGTAATAGGTCATGAGAATAGGGTTTACTTTTATGATATATTTTTTGGATGATGACACAATCACAGTGTAAGAGCTTGTGTTGTGACGATCAGAGGCAGACTTGAATCGAGACCTTGAGATTCCATCCCCAAGCAGAAATACAATTTGCTGAACTCTAGTTAGAAGCAACAATATGTGTTGTAAAATGCCGGGGTTTCTGGGTAAAGTTTTTGCCTCCTCAGTCAGCCTTCAAACTATCCCAATTCAATTGAGCTTGTCTGGGGCAAAGTCCCACATCATCCCCTCCCTTCCCCTTCACCACCCTCACTCCCCATCCCTATCCCCCTCGGCTCTCCCCGCTCCATCCCTCCCACTCCCATACACACACAGGCGAGAGCAGCTATTGAGCACAGTAAATTAGTTCCTGCCGGCTTAAATTTGTCGTCCATTGTAACACGCGACCTTTTGGATACGGCTGATAACGTTGGAAAGGCGATCACCCCTTATAAGAGTGGTGATTTAGGTCGGGAGGGAGGACTGGCTGGGGGCGAGTGAGAGGGTGGGGGGGATGAATGTGTGGAGAAGAGCAGAAAGAAAGAAGAGAAGTTAACCCATTCGAAGCCCATATCTGACGAGGCCTTTGAAAAGTGTTCTTCATGATATGAAATGCACCTGAGCTTCACGCAACCAATCAGAATATTCCAAATGGTGACTTATCCGCTCTATGCATAATCTGATGCGATCCGTTGTCGTAATGTGCATTTTCATTGTTTATCATTTGAATATCTGCTTTAAAAAAAAAACTAGTTTTTTTGTTTGTAATTTCAACCCCACCACCCAGCCCCTCCCCCCACACACATTCCAATATCAATGTTTTTTGTAAATTGTCGTCAGTTTTTTTGGAAAACCTTATGGCAATAGAACGCCATATTAACCAAACCGAAATATAGTAACAAAGTTATTGTACAAAGGCATACAATAAAACTTAAAGGATATATTTGGTCCATAATTGAGGTTGTCACTTTCACGTAATAACTTCAGTTTGTTCAACATCAATTTTCTCATTTACATTATTATTTAGCGCACTCAGGGTCCACAGCCAAATTAACTTATATTCAGGGTCTCTTTGGGCACACTTTCACTGTAATGGTCTGCTCTTGTGAAAATATACTAAAATCAACAAATCAAAGGTGAACTATGCAGATATGACCAACAAAAGGTGTTTATTTGTAATTCCAATTCCATTGCACAATGGCTTGTGACGAGTAAAGCCCCACCATTCCCATTCCCATTCCCATTCCCAGTCGCATTGCTGCATTTCGGCTCCAAATTATTGGGGCCTTCACACATAGACCAGAGGAATTATTCGCATTCCTGTGGTTCGCATTCGCAACAAAATTCACAAGGCAATCCGCCTTCCAATTCTGTGAATTTCTGTGAATCAGAGGGCATTGATCCTCTGCATCACAATTTGTTTTGCAAACAGTGTTGAGCTTCCAATCACGACCCCTCCGACCAGGGGGCGGAGTTTGCATTTCTCCCCGCCTCTAAATGGGAGGGGTTTACATTTGGCCCCTCCTCCTTACTTGGTTATTTTGAAGTTTTTATCAAATGCATATCAAAAAAAATCAGGATTTTAGTCCACGGTAGGTACCTACCACATTGTTTAACAAGATAAACAAATAATAATCCATACGATAATTCCAGAGTGCTTCGATTTTCTCTTGGTGATGAGAAAGGTCGTGGCTTCGAATGGAATCACAGAGCTTCATTAATCCACACTTGCAAAAGAAGATTGTGTCTTCTTAAAAATAAAAAAAATAATAAATACACTGTGCAGCGAGATGCTTTAAAAGGAATTAGGATTATTACTTTGCGAATGGGAATGCGACTTCAATGTCTAAATGTGTGAAATATTAATCAGAGTGATGTGATGTCCCCATTTGAGGTTTTAAACATTTTCCTTTGGAATATCGACACTAATGGAAATGCAAGGTAACGGTGACCTGACGGTGGAATAACTCTTGGACGCAAGAAGAAATTGAATGAAGGAACAGGAAAAGAGGTGCATGAGAAACAGAGAGACAGGAGGGGACACAACGATCTGTAAGCAAGAAGGTTGGGCTAGGTAGGGTTAATGGGGATAGAAAAGATCGCAGGTCGGGATGGAGGGATGACATGAGGTGATGGTGCGCTTGAAGCCCTGGATTGACAGCCTCAGGAAGGCGGCTCCACAAATGGGAGAAAAGAGGAACAAAAGAGTTGAGGTGTGCAATCAGCCTAGATTTTGGAAGTTCAAACAGTTTCACCAGAAAGGTCACCATTTAGAAAACCTTGTGAGGCCAGCTCTGCAATTACAGAGCAGATTCTAATGATGCAGGGTGGTCAACCCGATGCTCAATGTTCCTTGAAGGGCATTACACTCGCCCAAAGGCCCACGCGTTGTATACTATACCGCACGATGATATGTTTTCACGAGGACGGGTATGTTGCACAAGACAAGCAGAAGGGACGGCCAGCTTATTGTCCACTCCAAAGAACAACGGGCCTCATGTGACATCACCCCGTAGTGGTGCTGCACCGGAATGGTGGTTCCTTTGGCTAATCAAATACACTCAGAGGACCAAAGGTGAGCAAGCTACTAAATGAGCTCTGCTGCTGCACTGAATGCAAAGCATGGCATTTGCAAGTCCATATCTGCCATCTTCACAATATCAAAGCTAAAAGGAATCAACACAAAACCCTTGGAGAGCAAAGATATTCTGGGGATACGTTGGTGAAGACACCTTTTTCTTTACAGGAGCAGGACAAAAGGGAACAGCACTTTTCAGCTCCATAAAGATGTAAAACAAGAGCCTGTAAGCATTTCATTACAAAGACATCAGCTCACCACCCGGACTACCCACCCACCCTTGCCCTCAAAAAACCAACGACTCCAGTCAATCCTTCATTAAGAAATAATGAAGGAGGTGCTAGGTCCAACAACAGTTAGCAATAGCTGCCAGCAGTCGGGAATGGGCTGTACAAGTATGTTCTTCACCCCCGCGATGGTTCATAACCGACTAACAAAGCCTCGGCTCGTGGAAGAGTAAGATGATAAAGGAAGAAGAGCACACTTACAGTGGGGTCTTATTGTGCTAAGAAAACAACTGGACAAATAGCAAGAAAGGAGGTGGATAAACAAAAGAGAAAAGAAGAGACAAAGGGAAGAGGGATCTTTGCTCTCCAAGGATTTTTGCTCTTCAAGGATTTTGCATTGATTCACTTTAGCTTCGACATGGTGAAGGTGGTACATACCTGCATGGAATTGAAAATGCTATGCTTTGCATTCAGTGCAGCAAAAGTGTGCATTTGGTTCCTTGCTCACCTTTGGACCGACCGGTATGTTTGATTACAAAGAGAAACCTCCATTAGGATGCAGTGCAAATATGGAGCATTGCTACATGGAGGACATATTACTATTTGCCCGTTTACAGTGACTCGGTTCTGCTCACCGGGAACTTTTAACCTGTTGTTGCGAGAGTGAAATCTATAATTCAAATAATCTTTTAAATATAATTTTCAGGATTTAGACAATCCTCTTGAGGAAGTTGAGTCATTCAATCTCCCGGTTCTCACTAACAGCCATGATCTTTCTTGGGCAAACCACATTGCAAAGTTGACCTCAAAAGCCAGCCGCCGACAGGGCATTGTCTGTCATGCAAAATCCTTCCTTGGCACACCTGAACTCCTATCCACCTGCAAGGCCTTCATACACAGCTTGATGGAGTATACGGCTCTCCCCTTTGGGCTGGCTCCCCTGCCTCACATCTTGCTCAGCTTGACGTCATGGAAACCAAGGCCTTCAAGATTATTGGAATCTCCCGTGATGAAGCTGAGTCTATGGGCTTATCAGTTCACCATCACAGACAGGTCGGTGCTGTCTTTGTCTTCTACCACCTCCTTTCTGGTCTTGCACCCTCCATGCTTTGTCTCCATCCCCCCAGGTTTCTGGAGGTCACAAACGGTCAACCATCAACCCCCTTCTGGTGAAACTACCTAAATCCAAGATCACTGCTCACCTCCACTTGTTCATTCCTCTTTTTTCCCATGTGTGGAACCAACTTTCATATCCTCTTCAATCTCATTCTTCCCTCCAGGTATTTAAGACAGCTCCAGGTATTTAAGTTCACCATCATCTTAGATTGTCCTCAATCCGAAATCATGAATTTTTCTCCCCAAATTAACCCCACCCCAATCCCTCCTCCTTCCAGATTCCCAGTTTTACCTCCTGAGAGTTTCCTTCTGCATCCATCTTGTCCACACCATGCATCCTCTCCTGCCCCCAATTCCTCCCCACACCCATTGTTTGTCCAAGTCTCACTCTATCTGCCCCCCCTCTCTCTACTGTTCCTTTTGCATCCTGTTCCTGATCCATTCAGTGCAATCGCTCCTCCACAAGCCTCGACTATGTATACAAAAAAGTGTCAATTTAAAAATGTTTCACCATCATTGTTCTGTTCCTGAATGAAAATCAGACTCACAAGAACATAGGATATTCCAGAAATATCTGTGAATGAGAGGTGTCTGGTTCGTACCATTTCTTGTTAACACAAGCAAGCAGAGGCAATGGATATACCATGCAAACGTGCACACACACACACACACACACACACACACACACACACACACACACACACACACACACACACACACACACACACACACACACACACACACACACACACACACACACACACACACACACACACACACACACACACACACACACACACACACACACACACACTTCTCCTTTGACCTACAGAAGCAATACTCTCGTATAATTTACCCCATGGCTCATGGGACAACCAAACAAAACATATATATATATATATATATATATATATATATATATATATATATATATATATATATATATATACATACATACATATATATCGGTCCTAACAGCCAACTCAACATCCACTTCCACCCCTCCCCATCTTCCAAACATGAATAATAGGACATTTCATCATTTAAAACTTCCCCTGTGCATTAACAAGCCCCATATATGACCTTGCCCTCAGTGTTAAGAATAATACGTTTAATACTTCAGTGTTAATACCTTTAATACCTCAGTACCAATACCTCAGTGTTAATACGTTTGTCTCCCTCTGGGAAGTCTACCTGAATGTTCGCAATGACAGCATCAGCTTTCTCATTGCAGACATCCATTAAATCAATCACCAAGCCTGCCATGTTCCCACGAGGTAATCCAGCAGGTTCAGTTCACTCACTGACAGGGATGATCTGAGAGGTCGGGTAGAATGCATCTGTCCATAGCCCGTCCACAGGCCTTGCACAGGTCCATATCCTCAGGAGGTTTTGCAGCAAGGACTTCACAACCTTTTCTCGTAGGTACGTTTCGAAGTATTTTCTGCTTCTCTCAGAAGCTTTATGACCCGTTTTGATGTTGCAATCCTTATCTGGCACCCACAAGAAACGTTCAGCCACCCCGATGGACATAATTGCCAGGGGTTTCTGCACATGCGCGCTGAGCATTCTGGGATGGATTAGGTCATTTGAAAGCCTCAAATTGGGTGTAGGGTTGGAAATCCTGCCTCGTTATCAAACTGTTCGAGAGTGAGGGTGGGTGTAGGGAGGCTTCATGAAGAAAAATAAAAGAAAAAGGAAGAAAAGGTATCGACAACATTATATGTAGAGATGTAATATCATGTGAGATGACAGTGCACTGCCATGTGAAGGCCTGGAAGGAAGAGTGCGATTGTACTAATTGAGGGAGGTAATTCACATATGTGGGAGAAAAGAGGCACAAAGGAGTAGAGGTGAGCAATAAAGAGGATTTTGAAACAAGGTTCACCAGGTGGGGGTAACTGAATGCTGAGGACTCGTCTTTTAACGAGAGGGCAGGTTGCAGTCCTGGCCAGTTGGCCTTGGAAAACTACTGGACTCTGCTGCACTGATGCAGCTCTACAATACAGATAGAGATATTCAGACTGCCACCAGAATATGGTCAGAGGAGCCAAGTGGGGGCATATGAGGAATAGGAAAGATATTCATCACCGGGTCCAAGAGGGAGGATATACAATTTGAACGATTGAATACTAGTTCACAAATGGCAACTGCTGACAGCTGTTGACCCTTAATGCTCTCTCTCTCTTTTTCTCTCTCTCTCAATTGGCCTCACAATCCACTCAGTTGTAAAATAACTCACCTGATCATGAAGCCTGTATCACATCTTCCGGTGGAATCTTCGGCTCTGAGGCATCTCTTGGCAAGAGTCTGAAATCCTGGCCTGTAAGTTCGGCATTTTAAGCATATTTTGTCTTTCTGATACTATCTAAACTCTAGAATAGGTCTAAATAATCCACCTCCACCCCAATTGTGGTTATTGTCTTTTGAGAAACCTTTCCTTTTCTCATGCGCTCAGTGCTTTTCTACCATCTCAAATCTGAACTCGGCCCTGCTGTATTTTTTCAGCCTTTTGTCCATCCTCAATCTCGCAAGGTCACACACGCTCATCCAGTTACTGATACTGTTATCTTTCCCAAATCAGGTCACTGCTGATCTTCATTCTTTTGTGATTCCCTTTTCTCACAACTGACATTGCCTCCCTGAGTCCACCCCCAATCTTCCTCTTCCCTCCTGCCTTTAAGGTTGTGATCTCCCACCATCTCATGTTGCGTCCCACAATTTCCCACAATCTTTTCTATTTTCACCGACCTTTTCCCTCTGTCCAACTGCAAAGATTACTAATAGTGTTCGTATTTATCTTAATCTGCATACCCTTCATCCACATATCTTCTATGTCACTTGCTATTCTGGCTGTCCATTTGCTCTTTGCTTATTTATCTGTTTCATATATATATATATATATATATATATATATATATATATATATATATATATATATATATATATATATATATATATATCTGTTCTTATACATCCAAGCTCTTTCATGAGCCTTGAACTCTACATTAAAAAATTATTCACACTGATACCTTCAGCTGGATTTGAAGCCGCACCATCTGGGATATCAGTAAAATGTTTTAATCACAAATTTTTAGCAATTACCAAAACGACCATCCATGCAGTGATGGGAAAAGTTCAAGTTAATCTGCCAATTTAAATTATTTCATGGACTTGAAAAGTTAATTGTGTCGAACTCTTGGTTTCATTCAGAGCCAAAGCTCAAAGAAACTAAAACAACCCATTGTGAAATGGTGGTGCAATATAGGGTGGCGGAGGTTCAAGTTATCTAAAAAGAGGGAAAAATATCCTGCTAGCGAAATAAAATTTGGCATCACCTGTATTCATGCGTGTTGTTCAATCATTTCAAAAGTGAATGTTGAGTTTTTCAAATGCAGCGTGGGAAGCTGTCGCTGTAAACAGTTGACAGACAAACACACAGACAGACACCACAGTTCACAATATGTAATAAATGACTTCCCTTCCATGGAACTTCAACACAGAAAGAGACCATTCAGCCAATCAAGCCTGCACAATTGTTGTCAACCTATGACATTTCTTTTTTGTATGCAGAATCAAGGCTCATGGAAGCACTAGAACATGGAATGGATCAGGAAGCAACAGGACAAAAGGAACAGGAGAGAGAGAGAAAGAGAGAGAGAGAGAGAGAGAGAGAGAGAGAGAGAGAGAGAGAGAGAGAGAGAGAGAGAGAGAGAGAGAGAGAGAGAGAGAGAGAGAGAGAGAGAGAGAGAGAGAGATGGGGGGGGGGTTGGGGGAGGACACCAACAGCAGAGTTGAAGGTCAAAATGGAAGGACACTCGGACAAGTAATGGGTGTGGAGGAATAGGGCGGACAGGATGGATACAGAAGGAAACTTCAACATCCCTCTACCTCTCCTCACTCTCGCTCCTCTGTCCCCCTCCCCCCCTCTCTCTCTCTCTCCCCCTCTCTCTCTCTCTCCCCCTTCCTCTCTCTCTCTCCCCCTCCCCTCTCTTCCCCTCCCCTCTCTCTTTCTCTTCCCCTCCCCCTTTCTGCTGACCCCCTCCCCTGTTCCCCCCCCTCTCCCCTCTCCCACCCCCTCTCTGTCTCTCTATATGTTCATGCTCTATCCTTTTTAAATGTTGAGCATCAAGCAAAGAAGCAACATGCACCATATCTAGTCTTTGATATAACTTATAAGATGGTCATGGTTTGAAACACAAACCTCCTCGACTCAGAGTGGACACCCACCGATGATTAAATCTAAGCATATTTTGGACTTCCTTGAAGTTTATTATTAAATGTTATTTTTAGGGCACTATCCTAAATGGAGGTTGTTCTTTAATTAAATGATCATCTTGCACTGAAACCTTTGTTCAAAAACATTCAGCATCAGTTACTGTTATTAACAATGCTGACATGGTTTGCTCAACTTTGTGATAATCCTCAGGTAATATCTCAATGCACTGTTAAACAAACTGAATTGATGTTGTATTTACAAGTTTAAAATGTATCTCATTTGGTATCATGCTCTTCTTTGGGTTGAATGTTGAGATTTGCCTTCATGCAGAGTTTTTTCAAATGCAGGGCAGGAAGTGGCTGCCGGAAACGGGAGACAGACGAACACACAAACAGACACCACACTACACATTATATAACAAGAAAAAGAGCAATCAGAGATTTCAGACCCTTGCCAGGACTTGTTTTGTGTGGTGTATTTGGTGTGGCGTTTGTGTACGTAATTAATAAGAGACATAACTAGAACTGCCACTTTATAACTGCTGGCAGTGATGACCGGGTATCAAGACGTCCAGCTTTGATGGAACCTCCCTTTGATTGGACACCTGACCCTGAACTATGACGTTTTTATTAGTATTCAATTGAATTTAGAATGGGATCAAAATAAATTCAATTCAAATGAAATGGAAGACCAAATAGGTTACAGTCCTGCATCGGAGTAATCAGGAGTCTGAACAAGCAAAAAAGAAAAGCTGATGTCATCAGGAGGAACATGGATAGGATTCGCATTGCAGCTGCTGCTCCTCAACCCTCAAACTCATCCAGGCACAGCCAAGTGAGCCTTATTCAAAAAAAAAAAAAATCCCCAAAAAATTATTCTGGCTGCCAGACCATGTGCCAGATCAAGATGAAATTTAAAATGTGTATGCCAGACCACTACTTAATCATAATTGTGAAGTTTCACTTCAATTGATTAAGCTATTCCAGAGATATCATTATTGAATATTTTCTTCAATCCAATATGGCTGCCAAACAATGTGACCTACCAATTATTCCTGAACAAACTTGTACACCCAAGGCTTGGGGAACATTTGTGTGAAGGTTCCTCTCGATCTGTCCAGCCATTCTGGAGAACAAGATTTTTATGGATTTTAGGGTAAATCCAATATGGCTGCCAAACCATATGACCTATGGCATCATAGGTGTGAACATTTTGATCCTCATGGAGAGGTGGTAATACTTGTAAAGTTTTGCCTTGATCTGTTCAGCTACTTCAGAGAAGAAGATTTTTGAAGTTAAAAAAAAGAAACAAAAAACAATATGGCTGCCGAATCATGCAACCGATGATGTCATCATTTTTTTTTATGTGGACCAATTTTAGCCCTAAATGACCCTCAAAATTTTTCATACTGATCAGATGTAGCGTTCTAGATATGCAAATATGATGTCATAACGAAGGTACCTATGGTGTCATATAAATCTCACATATTGCCCATGAGGAGTACTTGTCATGTGCCAAGTTTTAATTTTTTATCTTGGTGCGGTTTCAGAGATACAGAGGTCCAAAGTTTTTCCAAAATGGCTGCCACACCACATGAACTATGACGTCATAATTATCATTGAAACTTTAGTCACACCGATGGTGAAAATTTCGTCTCAATCCGACAAGCGTTTGTGGAGAAAAACACGAAAGTTCCGTGCGGACAAACAAACAAACAAAATAACAAACAGACAGAGAAAACTAATGAAAAATCGTGCTTAGCACGACACTTGGTGAATTAGTTGACCTTTCCGTGTGGTGGTCCAAGCTGTAATTTCATGGAATGTGTGGTGTTTATTTGTTCGAACATTAATAAAATGATGCGACGTCACAAATAACAATTATCAGGCACGCGTTGTCATGGTAACGGCAGCAGATTGAAAATTTTCTCAACTCATTTAAAGCCTCCATGTGACATTCAACAACTTATCATCAGTGCTTGTTGGCTTCATTCTGATCATAGAAAATATTTGAAAATACCTAGGAACATTGCTTTTCAACCAGCTTTACGATCCCGTTATCAGGTTTGAAATATGTTGTAAAACAAAAATATGTATTTTATATGTATTTTCATGTTTTGGGTGACCCTGACCTTGACATTCGGTCAATTTTGATCAAACTTTGTACACATGTTAATATCACATGCATAAATAGACAGTATAAGTTTCAATATAATAAGTGCAAAACTGTTTGAGAAATAGCCATGTGTAATTCACAAAATTCCCCATTGGTTTATAATGGGCGATAATATAAAGTGATGCAGAATCCAGATCCTGATCTTGAACATCACCAAAAGTCACATATCTTTTTGCACTGTGGATTTCTATCAGCTCTTAAAATTTCATCCAAATCGGTTAAGAATTGTGACCTGTCGAACGAATGGAATTTTTTTTTTAAATCACACCAATAGGTAAAAACTTTGACGTCATACGCTTGCGAAAACTGTGCATAATTTGTACTAAACATGCATTTTAAAACATTTAGATATTCCATTGAAGTTTATTTTGGAGTCAACAGGAAGTCACTACGACTTCTGGTTACTGAGTTATGTTCAAAAGCTTGTTTTCACCTTTTTTGACGTAAAGTCGTGACGTTAAGTGTGATTATGATGTGATTTCATCCCAGACTATTTCAGCAAGATTGGCTATCACGTGTTAAAATTTGAGAACGACTGCTTCAGTTGTTTTGGCTAGACACAAGAGCGTAAATATTTTTTAAAAATGACGTCAATAAGCAAAACTTTGAGATCATACGCTTGCGAAAACTATGCGTAATTTGTAATAAGATGCATTTATTAATCATTGAGATATTTGAATGAAGTTTAATTTGGCGTCGACAGGAAGTCGCTACGACTTCCGGTCACTGAGTTATGTCCAAAAATGTGTTTTCACGTTGTGTGACGTCACGTCGTGACGTTTAGTCCGATTAAGACGGGGTTTGGACGCGGACCGTCTCAGGCGGATTGCCTATCAGGTGTAAAAATTTAAGAACGACTGATCCAGCCGTTTGGGCTGTAGATGACCGGACAAACAAACAAACAAACCAACAAACGGAACAGACCAACATACTTGACAAAATCGAAGATTTCGCCGAGTAACAAACAAGAAGAAGACATCGTGCAGGATGAAAATTGAGGATATTAGAAATCTCACTTAAGTTCATGACCTTTTGCCTATGTTGACCTTTTGGTCCATGTTGACCTCAAAAATATTTGGCTAATTGGATTCAGTGACATGAAATACACATCCTCTTCAAATTTCAAGTCAATCGGATCAAAATTGACAATTTTGGAAATTCGGTCTATGCTGACCTTTTGGTCGATTGGACCTCAACAATAATTGTTGGTGTAATTCAGTGAAGTTATCTGAAAATCCTCTTAAAATTTCAAGTCAATCGGTTGAAAATTGAGGACTTTAGAAATACCACCTTATTGTTGACCTTGGGCCTATATGTTGACCTTTTGGTCCATGTTGACCTCAAAAATAATTGGATGGTTGAATTTAGTGACCTGAAATATACATCCTCTTAAAGTTCAAGTCAATCGGATGAAAATTGAGGATTTTAGAATTCTCACTAAAGTTGTTGACCTTTGACCTCAAAAACAATAGACTTTTGACAAACTCTACCATGTGGTGAAGTTTGATGAAGATCAGTTTAAAATTGTGACCTGTCGGTGAAAAACAGACAACAGACAAACAGAATAACAAAGTCGATTGACCAATGTACTTGACAAACTTTGACAAACAAACAAACAAGAAGATGTCATGCAGAGCAAGATACTTGCAAAATCCAGAAAACAAATTTGATCTCAAAAATAATTGGTGGTTGAATTCAATGACCACATATGCAACTCCTCTTCAAATGTCAAGTGAATTGGATGAAAATTGACAATTTTGGAAATTCGGCCTATTTTGTCCTTTTGGCCTATGTTGACCTCAAAAATAATTGGTGGTTGAAATCAGTGACCTGATATGCAATCCTCTTCAAATTTCAAGTCAATGAGATGAAAATTGAGGATTTTATAAATACCGCCTTAGTCATTGACCTTGGGCCAATGTTTACCTTTTGTTTTATGTTGATCTCAAAAAGAATGGGCAAGTTGAATTCAGTGACCTGAAATATAAATCCTCTTCAAATTTCACTTTAATCGTATGAAAATTGAGGATTTTAGAATTAACTCCTTCGTTGTTGACCTTTGGACTATGTTGACCTTTTGGTTAATGTTGACCTCAAAAATAATTGGCTAGTTGAATTCAGTAACCGGAAATATAAATCCTCTTCAAATTTCAAATCTCACCTAAGTTGTTGACCTTGGGCCTTTTGGCCTCAAAAACAATCGGCTTCTTCCTTGTGACAAACTCTACTATGTGGTGAAATTCCGTGAAGATCGGTTTAAAATTGTGACCTGTAGGTGACAAACAGACAGACAGACAGACAAACAGTCAAACAAAGACTGACAGACAGACAGAATAACCAAATCGACTGACCAATATACTTGAAAAATCTTCTGCAAGTAACAAACAAACGGATCCGAATGCAATACTCTCTCTCTCCTTCGACGAAGGTAATAAACAATTGGTTCCACATTCTAACGTGTATTTAGTTCAACCAAGCAGATATCTGCAAAATATGGGTTATCCAACATCACAAAGTGTTAGTAGGTGCTTAAAAGACAGCTTTCTGGGTTTGTTCTCTGTATTTATGTTCTTGCTTTCAAAGATTATCAATTATCATTGCTGTGATAAGTTCCACTGCTGTCCAAGCTATGTCTGATCCATAAGCACATAAAATTGATCACACATACTCGAGTAATACTTCAACTGTAAGGATTATAGGACAATGTTACCTAACGAGTCACATGGAACTTACACCAAACGGACTTCGCCTAGAGGATATGAAGGTGTCTTTTAAATCGGATCGCTTGCTGAAGTTACCCATCGACTGCAAACAATTGCAAAAATCAGAATGAGAATGCAGAGAGTGACTGCAAAGCCCTGGTGCGCATCCGAAAAGGTCACCGACGCCTGGAAATGTCAGCACTACAGCATCCAAGCTCTATGCACTTGATAAGTCCATCGGTAAATGGCAGTCGCGGCCTTTCCTACATCCCTATAATCCCAGTTATGGCAGCCTCACTAAACTCTGTCATCACCATTGTAATCTTGGTTTAAGCAATTTGTAACTCTCATTTGGTGTATCTCCTATTATATGGCAATCATTGGAATAGACAGTCCATTTCTCATGCCCATATGTATGCGAAACTATGATTCGTAATTATGGACGGTGTTTGTGTAATGATATAAAGTATACTGTGTATTGTAGTCATGACCACAAAACTTTACAGGATGCCAAAAGTGATAAATAATACACTGGACAGTGTGCATACAATAGCAGTGTATGAAATATTTACCGCAACAACAGTTAAAGCTGTAAACAGTTGCACTCAAGCTACGAGGGCAAGACATTGCAGGTGTGATGGTAGATGTTTAACTAACTTAGTTATACAAGCAAACTTAGGCAGAGAAAGATGATCTCAAAAAAATCCTGTTCGGTGCCCCACATAGCAAAGAAATAATATAATGAGAGAGTTCATAGAACACATTACCCTGCACTGTCTAACTAAAGAAACAAGGACAAGGGTAGGGTCTGTGAACGGCAAATTTGATTGACCGTGATGACGCAAAATGTTGTAGTATTTTGTCCAAGTACTGCTAAAGGGAAGGATTTTGAAAATAAAAAAAAGGCGATTTGTGCTCTGCAGTTTTAAAGTAAATAATTCACTTCAAATAAAATAACGATTTTAAAGGATGTAGAAAAAACAAAAATTCGGAAGCTTACCACCATTGATGCTGTGTCTTTTACACCAACTTATTCAACACGTTACGTGAGTTATCTGTGCCAGTTGTTTGTCTCCTTTATGAAATCCATCAAAAACAGTACTTTTCTTGTTTGGAATGATTTTCAATTTTATTTGACTGCCAGACAGGCAGACAAAGTAAAAATATTATCTCTCCTCTGTGCACGCGTGATGGGGGACGAAGTCAGAGCCAAAGTACTGCAAACTACACATTCGTTTTCCGATTCATGTTCCACTTCATATTAAAAATATACCATTCAATTGAAATCAAGTTGTTCCTCGATCATAAACTGACGTTTGTAGACAGAAAGGTAGGCAGACAAACAGAAGTGAACCAATTGCTTAACCTCACTTTTCACTTCACTTGCATGGGGTAAAAAGGAATGCTCTCCCATTCATGACGTCATTGTGGGGGGCGTGTGCGAAAAAAATAATTGGTTGGCGTGGTCTCCCGTGGTGCCTTTCGACGTGTCGGTTGAACTCCCATTATTCAATGTTTTTGGGGATTTTCTCAGCACGAAAATTTTGGCTTTTAAAAATGTGACCACAATTGTGACTTGACAGAATCTGCAAAGTCTTAAATCTTTACCTGAACGGATAGCTCACTTGAAAAAAGAAAATTGGATGACTCAATTAATAAAGTGGAGAGAGGTTTATTTTTGTTTTTCTTCCTCTTCCAAATAGCTCCTGTGTTTTCATGATATTTCATAGGGTTTTGGTGAAACTCTATCCTAATAAAAACCAGGTTTGAAACATTTGTTCAAGACCTGCATTGATGCAACCTTTTGCAAAGCCAAGTGATTTGTCCACATTCCCAATGCTTTGACAGACCTATTCAATTCCAGTTTAAACCAATGTACTGTTTCTATTGGCACTACCTTTCCAGGGAGATCATTCCATGCATTAACTGTCCTTCTGTGTGGTCTGACATTTGAAATATTTTTCAAAACAGCTCAAGAAATTTCAGCGACGATGAAATTGGTTTCAGTTTGGACCATTCTTCCTATATCCGAGACCTCACAGGCAGGGAGGGATTTCCACCACGTTTGGCCATTGAAGAAACAACAGGTGATTAAAAGAGCACATCATTATAGCTATCTGAGCAGATAGCAAGTTCGATATCAAAAGGGTAACACAACCTCATGTAAATACCTCAACAGGCATAAGGAGCTTCCAATTTCCACGTCATAAAACCTGCAAAAAGCCATGATGATCTCAGCATACTGTTTACCTCCAGCTCTAGTTTGGGGGTGCTAATAGCATCATCACACACAGACAAAATCTTTAGAGGGGCGTTTTTCATTAACCGAGGGGTCAGATTTGTCTCCGACGACTTGGAACAATTTTATCCATTAAGAAGTAAATTAAATGGTTTAAGGCCTTTGTCAACTAGCCAGTCATGCTTAAAACACATTCAAAATTGGTTGTTGATGTAAGGTCGTACAATCCCAGGTGACTAATGTGTACTGGACCTTTTGGCGGTAGGTCGTGATACTAGGATCATAGACAAAACCTGTTTTCTTGGTGGTTGAGACTGACACTGGAGCCCCTCCCTGCTGTCTCTGCACCCCCAGCTCTCTCTGTCCTCCTCCCCGGCTGCATTAGCATGAGAATGGTAACCAGGCTGTGGTGCGGAGAGCTGGCTCGGGCAGATAGGCTTCGCTTTAGTATCGATTGCCAATAATTAGCCGAGGAACATGGCGATTCCATGCAGAACTCTGACTCTGCAGCTTGCCTTCTGAGTCCTTGCATGTCCTTTCACACCAAATATATTTATTTGGTTGGAGAGGGGGGAGAGAGGGGTGGTGGGGAGGATTATGGAAGGAAATTGAAGACCAAAAATTTTGAAAAATATTAAGAGTAGTCTGCATTTCAATTTTTCAAACGTGATTCGTTTTTGTGACGTTTAAATCTCATCCCGAGACAAACTTCATTTGAAGGGGATAAGTGTTGGAAGAAAGTGCATTTTACATATCGGCTGCATATACTCCTTTACGCATGAGAATACAAGCCGCAGTGAGAAACAGTTGCAGGTCAGGAGACGACGGAATCGATGTATCGGCCATTTCTTCATATTTACCTCCCCACTGAATGTGGACAGAAGTTGTTTTCACCCCGAGTTTGTCTGTCTTTCTGTAAGCAAGATATCTCAAAAACTCAAAAAGGTTACGCACGGATTCAGATGAACCTTGGTGGACAGATTGGGTGTGTGACAAAGAAGAATTGATTTGATTTTGGTGAAGGTCCGGATACGTTTCCCGATACGAGAATTAAAAACAATTTTTTTAAGCGATTCTTCACTATTGAGAGATAGGGCAAAAAAACTATATACAGCACAATATCTCAAAAAACTTGAAGACTGATTCGGAAAAAACTTGGTGGATGATTTGGGTGTGGGACAAGAACAAGTCGATGAGATTTTGGTGAGGATCCAGATCCGGATACTATATTTTTTAAAAGCGATTCTTCACAATTGAGAGATAGGGCCAAAAACGATATGTATCGCATTTCAAACCGTTGTGGACACATGATAAAACTTTGTGGATGAGTTGGGTCGGTGACAAAATATTCAGCCTGGTGAAGATTTGTGCTCAACCGAGCCATTCTAGTTTTATTCAAATTAAACTCGTTAAATCAGTCAGCAAGAATGCCACTTCATTTGGTCACTGAGGCTCTTGAGATAAATACATGCTCAAGAATGCATGTGCCGATCGTGTTATTTGGCGAATTACTTTCTGCTCCTTTCACACTGACATGAAGTCGTGAAACAGGGTGATGACTCCATTTTCCTTGTGTACTGCACGATATTACGCGTTTCCATTGGATGTGATGTTAAAAGTTATGGAGAGAACAGGCAAAGTCATTCCAAGGAAATAATGGGTGGGGGTAATTATAATTATTGGGACTATATTGTTATTCAATGTACAGCTCATTCTGTCCTGTGCATTCCTCAGCCACCCATTACTGTGACTACTACTTTGACGGCCCCCATTATTCTCACCTTGTGGGGTCGGCTGGGAAACGTTTTACACCCAAGTGTTTAACGAGCCAGCTGGCCAGACCCGATTTTGGTAGGAGTGACAAATTCTGGTGAATGGGACACCCCCGAATGTCCATCAAAGAAATGGTGCACTTCATGATGTAACAGCCTGTCTGCGAAACACCAATCTGAAAGTCTATAGTTAGGAAGTGATTCTTCACTATTGAGTACTTGAGATAGGGCTAAAATCGATATATAACACGATATCTCAAAAACGTTGTGGACTGATTTGGACCCAACTTGGTGGACATGTTGGGTGTGGGACAAGGAGGAATTGATTAAATTTTGGTGAAGATTCCGATCTTAGAATTTACTAAGTGATTATTCATCATTGAGAGATGAGGCCAAAAAACGATATACAGCCTGATATCTCAAAAAGTTGAAGACGACTGATGACAAAACTAGGTGGATGAGCTGGTTTGGTGACAAGAACAATCCAATTCGATTTTGGTTCAGGTCCGGATCCGGATCTGGCCCATCAGTGGGAAACAACGTAAACTGTTCAAAATTGTGGAGGTATGCGCTCTCCCGAGTACCGTTCTAGTCAACACATGTAATGTCAGAGTAAACCTGTGCATGTCCATGACCTCCTCTCCGATTCGGTTCAATGTGACAGCTTCTGGTCCATCACTCTACTGTGGACATGTTTCTTGATGTCGGTTGTGTCGGATGTTTGAAGATGGAATAAATTCCTCGCAAGGTTATAAATATCATTCATTTGAAAATGTGACTTCAAAGCTTATGGAAGAATTTCACATATTTTGTAATTCACTGCTTTTGTAGTTGCTTCAGTTGGTGGGATTGGGGAGTTGGAGTTCTTCATCATAATATTTCCTGTAATTTGTTTTAAGATTTCCATTTTCTTACATATGAGTACAGCCTGTGTCATGCAGTAGGATCTAATATTTTTCAAAAAATATATTGCTGATAAACTGCCCAATTGTACTGGAAGTACGGAAATGATACTCGAGCAGCATGTGGATTTACATGAAATGTGCAACATATGAGACGTCACCAGGAATGGTATGAAAATGATTCGTAGTTGTTTTATTGTACCGGACCAAAGGTCAACTGAGATCATATTTCAAACCAACAGCTCTCCTCCCGAGGTTCAGACTCAAACCCAAAAGCAAGATACCCACAGAGCAAACTCCGCAGTCGACTGCTGCCCCCGGCTGGGAGCCTGAGACGTAGGCCCAGATAAAATGGTCTGCAACTTTGTGCTGTCATGGCCCCTCACATTTCAGCTCGTAAAACCATTGCCCTAAATCCCGAGATAAGGGGACAAAGCCCCTAAATGACTCTCTGCTTCTCATCCTGCCACTGCTGCCATTCGTCACAGTTATCAGCCAGAGTCGTTAACACCACTCGATACAGATTTCCTCAGTACAGGCTTCTGACTCTCAGAATGCAGCAGATAAATGCAGTGTCTGTGGTGACCTATCTATGCAAACATTGAGTTTTCTGAAACAAATCTAATCATTCATATATTTTAACAAAATCGGTTGCCTGATGTATGAGAGAATGGATGGTGCTCCAAATTACCTGTTCCACCAAATTACCTGTTTCAATGAAATAATAGCGAAACATTTTGTATTAAAAGGACAGAAACAGATTATTAGTGGAGGAAATACGGGCGTTCTTTTGTAAAGTTCAATACTTGAGTTCTGCTTATAACTATTGATGTACAGCTGTCGTGGAGGTGTTCGTACAATGCAGAAAACAAAAGTATGCGATGCTTGGCCTTACTCGGAGCTGGAAGAGTAAACACGAATCGTCGCTGAAAAACAACATTTACACAAAAGGAGCGAGTGTTTGGCCCTCATCACACTTTGACATTGGCACCTCCAAGGCCAGTTCATCTTCCAAGCATAATTTTAACTGCAGAGCACGCGGATGAGAACGCCAAGGCCATAACATCAGACCCACAGCCTCCAGTCGACAAAGAAGACCAATTACTGAGGCTTTTGGTTGCAAATGACAATTTTGTCTGCTCGTCATTACCTGTTGCTTATTGATCGCGATCTGCTGCTTGCTGTCCCATCCAATTCAGATTCTTGCCCTTTGCTCTATCCCTATTACTCTCACTGCCAGCCTTTGTGCTGCAGATTCTGTGGCCAATATAATTATTTTGTTAATTCTCTATATTTGCTGCTTGCTGGAGGGATTGAGAGTTCCTGCAAATAATTGAAAGATTGTGAGTTCCTCACACTAATGGAGGGATTGAGAGTTCCTGGCATTAATGGAGGGATTGAAAGTTCCTGGCATTAATGGAGGAATTGAGAGTTCCTGACATTAAGAGATGGATTGAGAGTTGCTGGCATTAATGGAGGGATTCAGAGTTCCTGGCATTGATGGACGGATTGAGAGTTCCTCGCATTAAGAGATGGATTGAGAGTTCCTGGCATTAAGAGATGGATTGAGAGTTCCTGGCATTAATGGAGGGATTTAAAGTTCCTGGCATTAATGGAGGGATTGAGAGTTCCTGACATTAAGAGATGGATTGAGAGTTGCTGGCATTAATGGAGGGATTGAAAGTTCCTGGCATTAATGGATGGATTGAGAGTTCCTGACATTAATAGATGCATGAAGAGTTCCTGGCATTAAGAGATGGATTGAGAGTTTCTGGCATTAATGGAGGGATTGAAAGTTCCTGACTTTAATAGATGGACTGAGAGTTCCTGGTTTTAATGGTTGGATTGAGAGTTTCTAGCATTAATGGAGGGATTGAGTGTCCTGACATTAAGAGATGGATTGAAAGTTCCTGGCATTAATGGAGGGATTGAAAGTTCCTGGCATTTATGGAGGGATTGAGAGTTCCTGACATTAACAGATGGATTGAGAGTTGCTGGCATTAATGGAGGGATTTAGAGTTACTGACATTAAGACATGACATGAGAGTTCCTGGCATTAATTGAGGGATTGAGAGTTCCTTGCATTCAGAGATGGATTGAGAGTTTCTGGCATTAATGGAGGGATTGAGAGTTCCTGACATTAAGACATGGCCTGAGAGTTCCTGGCATTAATGGAGGGATTGAGAGTTCCTTGCATTCAGAGATGGATTGAGAGTACCTGGCATTAATGGAGGGATTGAGAGTTCCTTGCATTCAGAGATGGATTGAGAGTTCCTGGTTTTAATGGAGGGATTGAGAGTTCCTGGCATTAATGGAGTGATTGAGAGTTCATGACATTAAGAGATGGATTGAGACTTCCTGGCATTAATGGAGGGATTTAAAGTTCCTGGCATTAATGGAGGGATTGAGAGTTCCTGACATTAAGAGATGGATTGAGAGTTGCTGGCATTAATGGAGGGATTCAGAGTTCCTGGTATTGATGGAGGGATTGAGAGTTCCTCGTATTAAGAGATGGATTGAAAGTTCCTGGCATTAATGGAGGGATTGAGAGTTCCTGACATTAAGAGATGGATTGAGAGTTCCTGGCATTAATGGAGGGATTGAAAGTTCCTGGCATTAAAAGATGGATTGAGAGTTCCTGACATTCAGAGATGGATTGCGAGTTAATGGAATTCATAGAGGGATTGAGCATTCCTGAAACAATGTCTGTTTTTCATGACATCACACACACACACACACACACACACACACACACACACACACACACACACACACACACACACACACACACACACACACACACACACACACACACACACACGGCACTTTGTATTTATTGTACAGTATCGGCTATTCATCAAATATATTATTACGTTTGTTGGGGGAGGTAGGGGTTATGTTTTCAAAGGGGAGCTAGAATGCATTATTCGGAAGTATTGTTTGTTCAAGCTGGTAGCATCTCAATGTATTAAGTCGGGATGCAGACGTGCAAATTTGGGGAGTAAATGTGCAATTCTGAAAGGGAGAAATGTGTAATGTCAAGTAAATAGCGAGGCAAAGGGATTGGGTAAGTTGTCTTTCATGTTTCCCTTTGATATAACAGTGACAAGCTCTGGGAGAGAGGTGTGAAGTGTCAGGAGAGGGAGGGAAAAGTCCGCACAACTCCGTGAACAACAGAAAGGCTGAGAGATAGACAATGCGAGAGCTTGGAAGCTGAAGGTTGGCCAGAAAGGCGAAGAGAAGAGAGGACAACGGGTTCGACGAGAGAGACGCCATTTTGGACCGGAGGAATGAGCAAGCATGGATGATCGACACTCTGTAGCGTTTCCACCGACCATTCCCGTGTTAACTCGGTGCTCAGGATCGGAAAGAAAGAAAGAAAGAAAGAAAGAAAGAAGAAGAGAGGAGAAAGGGAGAAAGTTGGTGGATCGTCCTTTGCTGGTCGTGGTTGGACAGGCGGAGCTACGTGCAACATCTTTTCTGTGTTAAAAGAGCCAGTGGAGCATGAGCCAAGAGGGTCGATCTTGAGCTGGGTTCATCTTCAACTCCATCCTTGACCAAATGGTGCAGGGCTTGTAAAGATGGCAGAAAGAAAGAGGACTTACTGTTCTGTGTGTGTGTGTGTGTGTGTGTGTGTGTGTGTGTGTGTGTGTGTGTGTGTTTGTCACTGCAGAAAGGGGGGTTTGCATTTGTTGTATTTCATTTATCATTTATATTAATTTCTTCTTGCCAATTTATTGTGAACTGCTTTCTGTCCCCTTTGCCCCAGAGGAAGTCCAAACATTCCTCCCCCATGTCCCCTTCTCTTTCCGGGTTTGCTTCTTTATCTTATACTAATAAAAGGCAATGTATGTGTGTGTGTGTCTCCCCTCCATAACTCCAAAACCCTAAAACCGCGCAGCCAGAAACTTTGCATGCAAACTAAGAAAACTCCAAGGAAGTGCAAGAGTGAAAATTGGGTGTTTGGGTTAATTAAAACACCCCTTTTGAAGATAATTAACGGCCTTATTAATTATATCCTTCATCAGGCGATCCTCAGCCACCTCACTCTCTGGGGTAGCGTTTCCTGGGTAACCTCGCAGTGGTCTGAAACCACCATGTTTTTTGGCCTGCTCAACCATGCCTTGACTTGGAACAGGCCACAACGATTTCTTCACAATCAAGTTTTTTTTTTGCACATTCCTCACTCATATTATTGAATGCCTGTTCATCATAGCTACAAATCGCGAGGTGCATTGAAATGCTTATAAACATCCAGAGATGTCAGCATTCATTGTTCTAGTTCATTTGTGCACATGTGATTGCCATGAGTATCTCTTCAACTAAGGAAAATTACAAAATCTAAGCTCCAGAATCAAACGTGCAAGCAGGTCCGACTCTGAGAAAAGTGTTCATTTGCCCAATTCAGACATATTTGGCATTTTTGGTATCTCTAGAAGATGTATGTTGAATATGACGGTTCAGTGATTGCTAATGGCACGCCAAGGGAGCCGTTTCTTATCAACCATTTCGTTGGATTGCTTGCTTGAATGCTTAAGCCACTTGGCGAGCACTCTCCAAGCTGCTTGATTGTTCATTTCAGGAAAAAGTACAGGTGCTTTCAATCTCACATCGATTAGACGTACGTTTCCGCCTTTGTCGGGTCTCGCGGTACCATGCGGTGGGTGCCTTGGGAGGTGCCTCATCCAGTGAAAATGTGAAATTGTATTTTTACAGGACATCGCTTTGTTTATCCTTTTTGTGCGATCTGCTTTTGTAATCCAGCTCTCACTTCGACATCGATACTTCCAAAAAACAACATTCGGGTCCATCCAACCAGGTGTTCGCCATGTTTGTTCTCGCTGTGAAGGCACAGAGTGTAGATCGACATTTTGTATTCAGTGGCTTGATACATTTTTGAATTGAATTTCGCTAATTTCCCATATTAAATGTGTTTGACTCTCAAGGAACGCTGTTTCAAGGGAAATCTTTGTGTTTGTCGTTTTTAATTACTTTATGCATGTGTACATTTGCACGTGTGTGTAGTTATATAAACTGTATTACCACAATGGCACTTGGCACCGGTGTGTGTGTTATTGGTTATTATCTCCATAAAGAGGTTCCAGAAAGTGGAATGGAGCCCTCCCAGGTCTCAAAGTATCCACCTCCGTGTGTGTGTGTGTGTGTGTGTGTGTGTGTGTGTGTGTGTGTGTGTGTGTGTGTGTGTGTGTGTGTGTGTGTGTGTGTGTGTGTCATTGATTGGTATCTTCATATGCAGGTTTTAAAATGTGGAATGGAGTGCGCCCAAGGTGGGCTCAAAGTATCCACCTATATTTCAGTAAGGGGTCATGATTCATGGACCAAGCTGTGAAGTTTTCTATTCTCAAAGTTTTGTGCTGAGGTCTCTCTTCACGATCGCCATTGAACACCGGACAGCTTCGAACTGTATGTCGTTTGTAATAATATTCCCAGAGATGATTTTTAATATCTCTATGAGGTTCTTCATCATCATTCCCGAAGCTCCAACTATCACTGGTCCAACTTTGGCATTCTTCAGCTTCCAAGATCTTTTAACTTCATTCTTGAGGTCTTGGTATTTGGTCATTTTCTTGATTTCTGCATTGTTTAGTCCAAAATTTCTGGTATTAACACCTCAATTGGCAATGCCTTCTTCTCCCTTTTTTGTACCTAAGTATGAAAGCTGGTCACAATGCTTTGTTTTCAATGTTCATGTTCGATGGGATCATTCGATCGAACGTGAGCGGTACTTCCATGTTTACAGTCCAAACTTTTGGTTAATGTTCCTACAAATTCTCTGGAACTGGGATATCAAAGTTTTTGCAGATGTTGCAGTGGTTAACTTTACAAACTCTGTTGTGTTGTGTGTATAGCTGTTCAGACACGAGTTTTTTTTTTGTGTGTGTTCGGTCATTAAGCATAACGTATCATTCTTTTTGCTGGTGCGACTTCCGCCCCTCACCTTGATCTCTCTTTTTTTTTCCTCACCCCCCATCTCTCTCTCTCTCTCTCTCTCTCTCTCTCTCTCTCTCTCTCTCTCTCTCTCTCTCTCTCTCTCTCTCTCTCTCTCTCTCTCTGTCCCCCCCTCACTAACCCCTTCAGAATAAAATGCAGCATTCTCCTCCACACTTCTGTCACTCTCTCGCTGTCTCTGTCTGTCTGTCTGTCTCTCTCTTTCACACACAAACACCCCTCCCTCCAACAGTGTATAGCAAAGTTTGGTGAGGCGTCGCTCTCCCCACCTCCACCACCCTTCCTAGCTTCCCCTTCTTCACCCACTCCACGCCTCCCTGCCATCCCCTATCTCCTCTTTTTCCGTCCCTCTTTCTCCTCCCCCCCCCCTTAATACACCCATCAGCATCGTGACAGCTGTATTTGCTGGGTGGTAATAAAAGTTATTGAATATTTGATAAACGAATACGTGTCACCTTCCTTGTCCTGATTGCCTTCAAGTAATTTGGACTGCCAGGATTGACCTTTTAAGTCACGTCTTCAAAGGAGATGAAAACCGTTCAGCATCTACGGGCAAGACCCGACATTTACGGGAACCCGTTAGTGGCCTCCATGAAAGCGACAGTATAAAAGGGATTGCTGTAAATGATGTTAATTTCACGACATCCTATATTCGACTTAATTTAAATAGCAAACCTCAAAACATAGTTCCTTTACCTAAAGTAAGAACCTTAATCTGGAAGAAATTGAATGGTTTTCCAAATGCACGGTTATCAGCTGGGCACCGTTCTTCCTCGAGGTTTCGATCCTTTCAGCCCAGAACCTCTCCAAACAAAGGATCCACAACCTCAGTCATGGATCTACATCAATAGATTACCCACATCAATCGACCCACAACATCAGTTGCATCCAGGCAGTCCATCAAACCATCATTGCAAGATCTTGAATCAAACTTTCTTTGCTGGAGGATTTAATGTATTATCACATATTTATAACATTCATCACACATTCCAGTTTATGATAATACATTAAATCATGCACATCTTACTTAAGTATAACATGTCCACCACCCAGCATGTACACCCCACTTACCTCTGAATCAAACTGTTATTAAAATATTCAAACAGTTATTTATACTGTGTTTTCTATGTGCTGCACTGCTCCTAGCAACCAATGAAAATCGCTTTAAATATTATGGTGGGAATGATCTTTAGGGGTTAATACAACTGGAAGTACAATGATAGTTATTAATTAGCATTTGTTTAGATAAGCATAACGTACTACAGGTATGGAAAGAAATGGAAACACCAATGTAAAGTCACTTTATCGGGCATTCAGCCATCATGTACGGTCATTATGGCCTGGACGCGCCGTGGCAGAGAGTACATCAGAATCTGGAATTCTACAGGAGGGATGCGGCACCATTCTTCCATGAGAAAGACCATCAACTCACACCTGTTTGAAGGAGGCGGAAAACGCTGTCTCGGGCTTCGTTCCAGAGTATCCCCAAAATGCTCAATTGGGTTCGTATCTGGTGACTGAGAAGGCCATGACATATGGATAACATCAGTGTCATGCTCATCAAACAAGTGTCCTTGGCATCAGTGTCATGCTCATCAGCAACCACACATGCTCTGTGGATGGGGAAAATGTCATCCTGGAAGACACCCCTCCCGGCAGGAAGGAAATGCTGCAACATGTGGTGAATATGATCACTCAGTACTACTAAGTAGTGATTGGCATTGACCTTGCCTTCTACAGGAATGACTGCACCAAAACCAGGCCAGGAAAGTGCGTTCCACAATATTACAGAACCACCAGAACTCTTCACTGTTGGAACCAAACAAAAAGGGTTGTGGAGTTTTTTATGTTGGCGCCACACATGCACTCGCCCATTTGTCAAGAACATGGTGAAGGATGATTCATCTGATCATATCACATTTCTCTACTGATAGGTAGGTAATGTATTGTCTGTGCTCTTTGCACCACTGGACTCACAAACGTGCATTGCCAGGTGTGATGAGCAGTTTGTGCGCTGCAACCAGATTATGGTATCCTGCTCTGTGGAGTTCTCGGCGGACCATTTTGATGAAACTGGCTGCTCGCACCCCAGTTAGAAATTTACAGTGAAATGATCTGCAGTTACTTGCTTGCTTGGCATGTCAAATAAATGCATGGATATTATGATCTTGGAGTATGCGCTCTGCTCACTGTTGGCCTTTGCTGAAGATGTCTTTCACTCGGAGTTCCATGCTGACATCACCTTCGACTCCATTGCTCATGAAGCATCAGCTAGTTGAGCTGTCTTTGTGACTGAAGCTCCTGCCAAATGCACCCCCAACAATCACCCATTCTTCAAAGTCACTGAGGTCTCCTATTGTAGCCATGCTAGCCATAATATAGACTAGAAAGTCTTAGATATAAAAGAAATATAGATTTTGCCATAATATACCCAATCTTCAAAACTAGAAAGAGCAATCAGAGATTGCAGACTGTCACCAGAACTTGTTTTGTGTGTTGTTTGTGCAGTTTTGTGTGGTGCACTTTGTGTGGCGTTTTTGTCTTGGTGTTACGTAATTAATAAGAAACATAATTAGAACTACCACTTTATAACTGCTGGCAGTGATGACCACATACCAAGATGTCCTGCTTTGATGCAATCCCACTTTGATTGGACACCTGACCTTGACCCATGACGTTTTTCATTATTATTCAGTTGAATTTAGAATGGGATCAAAATAAATTATATTTAAATCGAATGGGAGACCAAATTGGTGCAGTACTGCATTGGAGTCATCAGAAGGAACCTGAACAAGCAAAAAGCAAAGCTGAAGTCATCAGAAGGAACCTGGACAGGTTCCTCTTTTGGCCACAAACTTCAAACCCACACAGGCACAGCCAAGTGAGCATTATTACACCCCCCCCCAAAAAAAATCATTTTGGCTCCCATACCATGAATCTGATCAAGTAGAAATTTAAAACATGCATCCCCCATCACAACTAGATCATAATTGTGAAGTTTCATGTCAATTGATTAAGCGGTTCCAGAGAAATCATTATTTAATATTTTTCTACAATCCAATATGGTTGCCAAACCATGTGACCGATGACGCCATGTGTGAACCTTTTGTTCTTCATAGATAGGCGGTCACACATGTAAAGTTTTTCCTCAATCTTTTCAACCACTTCAGAGAAAAAGGTTTTTGAATGTTTTTTTAAAGCAATATGGCTGCTAAAATAATGTGACTATCAATGGTATTTTTTTTTGAAGTGTCAGGTGGAAGCATTGTGTGGTAATGAAAGTCTTCTTTTAGTGAGAATGCGAGAGAATGGTGAGTTGGGGGAGTTGGGTGATGTGGAATGGAAGGGAGGATGATGGGGAGAGAGAAAGGTGGGTAGGGACAGAAAAGGAAGAGGTTTTGAAGGAAATAGGCATAGAGTGAAGGAAAGCAAGGAAATGGAAACAAGCAAGGAAACTTGCTCTCCCTCATGCACAGATTTATCCCCTCTCGTGTTCAGTTGTCTTACCCTTCCTCCCGCCCTTGGTTTACTGAAGCTTGTGGCGAGGCAGTTGTCCTGAAACAACTTGCCTTTGCCTCATGGAAAGCAAACCCAACTGAGGGCAATCTCAGTTCTTTCCACAAAGCTCGGAACAAGTGTGTAGCTACCCTCAGGAGAGCCAGAAAACAACATCTTTCTCATCTCAAGTCTGAACTCTCAAACCTCTCTCCCTCCTCAAAATCCTGGTGGCGTTTAATCAAATCTGTTTCTGGTGTATGTTCCCCCTCCATCCCCTCCCTTACCTCAAATGGCCGCACTGCTGATTCCACACGTGATAAAGCTGAATGTCTAAACTCGGTGTTTGCAGCTAAATCTTGTGTCCCAAACCCATCACTATCTCTACCCACTTTACCCAGTCGCACCCAACTGTCCCTGGACTCTGTATCCTTTTCTCCTGACAAGGTGGAGAGCTTGCTTTCAAACCTCGAGTCAGATTCTGCAACCGGTCCAGACGGCATCAGCCCACGTGTCCTCAAAGCCTGCTCTTCTGCTCTTGCTCACCCTCTCTCTGTTCTATTCACCCTCTCATTTTCCCAAGGTCATCTGCCATCTGCTTGGAAATCTGCTAACATCACTGCCCTGCATAAAAAAGGTGCAAAAACAGATCCCTGTAACTATAGACCAATCAGCCTTCTCCCAATCATCAGCAAGGTTATGGAATCCATCATCGCTTCAGACATGAAATCCTTCCTCTTCTCCAATGGCTTGATTTCCAATCATCAATTTGGTTTCAGACCAGGTCACTCTACCCTAGATATGCTGCTACTGCTCTCCCATCATTGGATGGAGGTCCTCAATGCCAGACAGGAAATCAGAGCCGTATCCCTGGACATATCACGTGCTTTTGACACAGTCTGGCACCCTGCCCTACTCACCAAACTCTCTTCCCATGGTATTCAAGGCCATCTCCACTCATGGCTCGCAGACTTCCTCTCCTGTCGCAGTCAACGTGTGGCCCTAAATGGAGTTCTTTCATCCCCTCTTCCTGTGCAGGCTGGAGTTCCTCAAGGTAGCGTTCTGGGCCCTGTTCTTTTTCTGGTTTTCATCAATGATCTCTCGGACTCTCTGGAAAATCCTCTATTTCTCTTTGCCGATGACTCAACCCTCTGCCGTACCATCTGTCATCCCTCAGACCGGCAAGCAGCAGCTTCTTCGCTCACTGCAGATCTGGATAAAATCACAAACTGGTCCAACACGTGGAACATGTCTTTCAATCCAGACAAATCTCACACTCTCACTATGTCTCTTCGAAAGGACCGTTTACAAAACCCCCCATCCACTTTCTCAACAATCCTCTGGAAGAAGTCTTTTCTTTCAAGCTTCTGGGTCTCACTATCTGCCATGACCTTTCCTGGGAAAGTCACATTTCCAACCTTGCCTCAAAAGCCAGTCGCCGACTGGGAATCCTCCGTCGTGCAAAAGTCCTTCCTCGGCCCTCTTGAGCTCCTGACCACTTACAAAGCTTTTGTCCGTAGCCTGATGGAGTACTGCTCTCCCCTCTGGGCTGGTGCTCCTGCCTCCCACCTTTCTCGACTTCACGCTGTCGAAACCAGGGCTTTTAAGATCATTGGCATCTCCCGCAATGAAGCTGAGTCTTTGGGCCTCTCACTCAATCACCGCAGGTTGGTCGGTGGTCTTTCTGTCTTCTACCGACTCCTCTCCAGCCTTGCCCCCCCTGCTCTCTCTGTGATTTGTCCCAACCACATTTCCACAGGGCGCTCAAGGTCCGCCAACAACCCCCTTCTGGTAAAACTACCAAAATCACGAATCACTGCTCATCTTCACTCTTTCATTCCTCTTTTTCCCGCCTTTGGAATAAACTTCCTCACTCTATTCTTTCCCATTCTTCCCTCCAGGCTTTCAAAACAGCTGTTCACCACCAACTCTTATCTTCCCCCATCCAAATCCTCGATCTTTTCTACCCCGATAATCCACCCAAGCCCACTTCCTTCAATTCTCCTGCTTTCCTTCCTGAAAGTCCCTTTAATGTCCATCTTCCCCTCGCCATGTTCCCCGTCCCATCCCCATCCCTCTCCCTTCCACAGTTCACCTGTGTCTGTTCCCCAATGTTTTGTCCCTTCCACTCCCGCCCCTCTTGTCTCATGCCTCCTTGCTGTGAGTTGTGTGTTCGCTCTCATAAGAGCCTCGACCAAGGTATACAAAAAAAAAAAAAAAAAAAAAAAAAAAAAAAAAATGGGAAAGAATGGGGAAGAGGGGAGGGAAGGGGAGCTGGTGGAGGGTGAGGAGGAAGCAAGTCAAATCCCACCATGTGCACACTTAATAAATACAAGGCCCATAATTCAGGCATAGTCAAACTAATCTGAAGTATATGTTCAGGCATAATGAATATTCCTTAAGTAATGAATGCATGTAAGCAAAGTAGGAACCATCCACTGATTACATACATAAAAAGGGTGGAAGGCAGTTTTTGAATAATAAATATGAGAAAAGCAAGAAAGGATGGTGCAGAAAAAAGTGGGTGATGGAAGGTTGTTCGAGGAGGGAATAAAAGAGAAAGGAAAGTGGGGGAAGTATAGCAGTAAAATGATGGGAGTGAGGAGGGATGTAGTGTATATATATATATATATATATATATATATATATATATATATATATATATATATATATATATATATATATATATATATATATATACATACATACATACACACCCACCCACATCTCTCACCTGTGAATGGAGAGAATAGACAATCAGCTCTCACCTAATCAACTACACCCAGGTGGCTAGGATTAGTTAAATGATTGACCCCTCCCACACTCCTCTAGCCGAAGTAGCTGCATAAAGCTTTCTGTCCGACTGAGAGAAGCTTTTCTCTCCGAAGCTCATATCTAGCTTTCTCTCCGACTGCTCTATCACCGTAATTGTTGGTGGTTCACTATCTCCCCCCTTCCCTATCAACAGCGGTATACCTTAGGGTTCCATTCAGTCTGTCTCCCGAGCCAAAGAAGAACACGAAGAAGCCTCGCATCTGGAACATCAAGGCTACAAAGAAAATGATTGGTACAGACATATGCAAGCACATACTGTTTCTACATGCAGTTCTTGGGTGCGACACGACATCTCGTCTTCATGGGATTGGAAAGGGAGCTTCCCTCAAAAAGTTCAAAGCAAACAACACATTCCATGAGCAGGCCAAGGTTTTTGATACATATCCAGCTTCCGTATGTGATGTGGCAGATGCAGGAGAAAAATCATTGGTGATAATCTACAACGGAAAGTCAACTGACACACTGGACACCCTCCGGTATCAGCGGTACTAGGACAAGGTGGCTTGGAGCTCCTCTCACGTGCAACCACAGACGTTACCACCAACATCAGAAGCAGCAAAGTATCACAGCCTGCGCGTGTATCTGCAAGTCCAAGAATGGAAGGGATGTGCAGATGAACTTCTTCCGACAGACTGGGGTTGGCAGAAGTGTGACGAGGGTTTTGTGCCACTTCAGACATCAATAGCTCCAGCTCCTGAAAAGATGTTACATGTCATTAGGTGCAACTGCCAGGCTAAATATAGCACCATGAGATGCACATGCAAGAAGCACAACATTGAGTGCACTCCAGCTTGTGGAAACTGCAGGGGCTCTGGCTGCACAAACACTCCATGCGACAATGATGAGGATGATTATGACATTGTCGAGTTCTCACTTCAATACGCTCGATTTTTCTCAACATGTATCGTAAGTTTATAATGGATGTAGTTTGAGTTTAATGCGAATTTTCATTTTCATTTCGAAACCTTCATCAGGCAGATGTGATTTCCCCGAGTGGAATTGTGAATTTTGTCATGTTTCAATGATTTACATAATTACATTGTATTGCCATAGACTTGATTTCATGTTGTGTCTTCAACGTTTCTTATTTTTTTTTGTCAAGGAGCCAAAATCAGTATCAGGTAAATTTTTTTTTTTCGGGACAAAAAATTGACATTTTTGGACAAAAAATATATAATTTTATATTTTACCCTCAATACATTTCACTTTTTTATAATTATTCTTGTATATCAAAATACTGACCATAATTAGAAACAATTAGAATGCAGAAAAACATATATTTACATGTTAAAATATAAATGTTTACAATATTCTCATTTTCCCCGAAGCTGGGTGGCGGCCATATTGGATTTCCATGATTTCAGGACTTTCCCCCCCGGAGGATCCCTTAGGACTTTTTTCTGTCACTGAGGACATATCCAGGAATCAAAACCTGTTGAGTTTGCTTTTGTTGCAATTTGTGGGAGGTTGACCAAATATTTCTGCCAAAATGCCTGTACTAACCATGGAGCATGTCATTCAGGAAAAGGATTTAGGGGTAGTAATAGAAATGGGAGGTAATCAGAAGACAGTACCAGGTCACTATAAGTAAAGCTAACAGGGTTTTAGGATGTATTCGTGGAGGGATAAATTATAAATCAAAAGAGGTAATGTTGACACTATAAAGGGATACAGGAATTTAGTGAGAGTTCAAAATATTGTAGATAGTTTTGGTAACCTATTCTTCTTCTTCTTCTTCTTCTTCTTCTTCTTCTTCTTCTTCTTCTTCTTCTTCTTCTTCTTCTTCTTCTTCTTCTTCTTCTTCTTCTTCTTCTTCTTCTTCTTCTTCTTCTTCTTCTTCCATGTGCAGCAAATTGTGGTCTGTAACATCATTTGGTGGGGCAACAGCTGTGTGGCTGATGCAGTGCTTCCCTGTAGGTCAGAGCTGGAATTTGTAATTTTGTCATGATACCGGTGATAGCTCACATCCTCTTCATGAAATCACACAGTGGGATCTTTCACCTTCAAAAATTAATGTTGGCAGATGGGACGCCCAGTTTAACATCCATCCTTGGGACGGCACACACATTGATGCCTTGATCACACTGTGTGTCTGTGGTTGGACATAGCTTCCATAAAGATGGATCATGGTAGAGTGGCTCAATTGATTCTCGCTAAACTAAAGGCCCGGTCACACCTTGACGTTTTAGCCAACGTATGCCGATTTTTGAATTTTTTTTATAAAACGCTGGCACACGTTGAATACGTTATGGGTAAGTTTTGATAACATTGAGAGCACACTGAAAAACACTGCCAGACATCGTTGTACGCTGGATTTAAACGTTGTACTTTTTGGTTGTCCTCAATTTTTTTCATGCTTGAAATTTCACGACGTATGCCGGCGTATGACTCACACGTTCCGCTACGCTGGCCATAAGTTGTATGCACGGTCTGCGATCGTTGACAGACGTCAACACATGCTACTTGTAAGTTAATCATAAGTTGAGACATGCCGAGGTAATGTTTAGCGTACCCGAAACTTATTTCTAACCTATGATTAACGTGTTGTTGGCACGTTACACGATCGTTGCTACACATCGACAGACGTTACTTTTAAGTTACTCATAGGCTGAAAGACGTCGGTATAATGGATCGTCCTTGCGTCAGCGTCCACGGCCACGGCCAGGACACTTATTTGCAGCATTCTTCAAACTTTTCTTCAGCATGACGAGGATGTTCACACTTCGATGTCTAGCTTGGCTATGATTCCAATTGTCCATCGGCAGCGTCTATTTAAAATAGTCGAGTTTGAGCGTTTTAACACGTTCAGAAGAAACGCTTCAAATTTCAAAACCCCAGCGTCAAAAAACAAAGGCGAGTGACAGCAATTTAAATCGTTCATTGTAAACAATGAAAATAGCTGAGTGGTACCGTTTAAAAGTCGTTGAGTGTAAAAAAATCCAATTGTTGAGCGCAAGCGTCTACTTTCAATAGTGGAGATGCAGCCATTTAAATTGTGAGTGGCAGCCTATGAATAGCAAACCCCACGTCACTGGCAAAGATAAACTGCCGCACGATATGGATAAGTTAGGCTATCGTTGGGCATAGTTTGTGAACGCCGGCTTCACGATAATTATTCGTTGGTATATCGTATCTATAAGTAAGCAAAGCGCTCTATGCACATTATTAGTTCATTGTGCATTTGTCCAACCCGTTATGAATAGACCTAAATCGTAAAAACAAGCTATAGCTCATTGTTGAAAAAGCCCCATAAAAAATTAGCCGCGAAGAACTTCGAACAATGGTGCAATGATGTCTCCTACCCGTGGACACGCGGACGCAAGGAGGATCCATCATAACCCACACCCTCCCCTCACACTCACCTACTACTGCCAACATGAACAAACTACTACTAATACTAATACTGATACTGTTACTGCTGACATGGACATCGACTCAAAAAGGACTCAAAAACACTGTTGGGTTCCCCTTTTATGAGCAGCATTTTTATATACCAATTCCCAAAACCGCTGGGAACATGTCTTTATATGGCAGTTGTAAGCTAGAAACAAGTTAATTTATTTTTTTTGTCGACCGGAAGACGTCATTGGAATACGTCTACATACGTCGATGTGTTTTGGGACTACGTAAAGAATTGGTTCAAAGCACGTCAAACATAAGTTAGAAATAAGTTTCGCGTAAAAAAGACATTACCGCGACGTGTTTTGACTTATGAGTAGCTTATAACGTTTGTGGACGTGTGTAAGCGTCCACATATCGTGTGTAAAACTTATCCCCATCGCATGCGGAACGTGTGTCATACGCCGAGTACGTCGTAAAATTTTGAACATGTTTAAAATTTCTTGACGTACTCTACTTACTATGACGTATGATAGCGTACTTTAGCGTTCTACTCACGTATACCAAACGTACTCATACCGTATTTGACGTGCCCCAACGTTTTAGACACATTTTTCTTAGGTCGGCATACGCTGGCAAGATCGCCAAGGTGTGACCGCGATGTTGTCACTTCCATTTCTACGGCAGTTATGATTCGAATCGTTGTGCGTCAGCCTTTTAATAGGCTACGTCACGACATCGTCGGCGATGCGTGCAACGCGCTATGCCTAAGTTAGACTATCGTTGGGCATCGGTTGTGTAGGTCGACAACAGGTTCAGCATTCGTTGGTATAAGTTATCTATAACACAACGAAACGTTCTGTGTCCGTTACCAATGCGTTATACATAAGACCAAGTCGCTATGAATACGTCCGAATCTTTAAAAAAAAACATCAAAAGTTCAACGTAAGCCAGCGTTTTACATACATTTTAATACGTTGCCATCGCTGGCTAAAACGTCAAGGTGTGACCGGGCCTTAAGCTTGGATGAGCGGCTGACGGAAACAGACTTCATACATTGGAAAAGCGATAATGAGGGGATGTGATAGATATATTTAAAATAATGAAGTGTATTGACAAAATAAGTGTCAAAGTTTTCGTTTCGCAGAATGCACAGTTATCAGAACAGGGGTCACAGTCTGAGAGTAAAGAGGTGGAAAGCTCGGCTCACAGTAAGGCAGGGATCCTTCACTCAGAAAGTAGTTAATGCATGGACTGGTCTCTTTGGAATGGTAGTGGCAACAGAAAGTCATTCATTTTAAACTAGAATTAGATAGCTAACTGTAAGAATTTGGGATAGAAGGGTACATGCACGTTGGCAGGATGAGTTGGTAGTTTGGGTATGCGTCGATGATTGCATACATGCATGGTGATTGTGATGACTGAGAGTGCCTTGAATGTGGAGTGTGTATTTGTTTTAATGCAATGACCCTCTTCATCCACGTAAAAAAAGACAATTTTATAAAGAAATCAAAACCCGAATGATGTCTAAATTTTTTTTTTGAAACTCTGTTCCCATCATGCATGTGCAGAGAGCTGTTTGTGAATCTGCATCTGGCCGTCTGTCAAAATATGAAGAAGTACCTTTATAACTCTCCATGCGGGGATAACCAGAGTCGTAAGTTGGCATTTGCAGTTTCACCACATGCGCCCACGTACCCGTGCACACAAAAAAAGACTATTATTTATTTTTTATTTTAAACTGCACCACTTACTTCTGACATGGGTGCAATTTATTTTAGTCTGTCTGCCTTTCTGGCAGTTCAACTAAATTGAAAATCATTCCAAACAAGAAATTTCCCATTTCTCAGGATGTCTCAGAGGACACAAACAACAGGCACGAATAACTAATGTAATGTATTACATAAGGTGGTGTAAAAGACACTGCATCAACTGCGGTAAACTTCCGAAATAGATTATTTTTCTGTGCACAGCCTTTAAAAACTTTATAATATTTCGAATTAATTAAATATTTGAACACTGCAGAGCACAAATTGCCTTACTGCCACATCTAAAAACCTCCAGTTCAGCAGTACTTGAATAAAATTTTCTGCCATCTCGACCAATCAAATTTGCTGCTCGTGCTCTCGAAATTGGGGAATATCAAGGTTCAGACAAAATGGCGGCTCATAGGAAATATAGATTGTGCTCGGAAATGCAAAGTAAAAGTTTAGAAGACCCTTCCCATGTCTTTTTTTTTCTGAAGACTGTGTGGGATAAGGTGTTCTATGAATTCTCAAGTTCTTATGTATTTTTGTTAAACTAAAATCGTTGCTCTCGTGCAAGTATTTTCAAATCCACGTGAATTTCATACTGAATCTGTTGGATGGTGGTCATTCACAAAATACTTCTCTCTCTATTTATCTCGCAATTGTATTACAACTATACAAGAAGAAAGCAGGCAATCCTGGTGGTTTGTCAATTTAAATGTTTGTTCTTAATATATTGTGATAGAGGTCCATGAAAGAGCAGAACAATCCCGGACAATGAGCGATCAACAGAAAAAAAATTTGGGCAAAGGCAAAACAGTGGGACAATAACAAACAGGTGCACCACACAGGACAAGGAGAGGAGTTACAGAATGGTGGGGAACAGGCGTCTGAGCATTCAGTTTCAAATCCCATATGTTAATTGCACCGTGGTATTTTACTGTAGCTCGAGGCCGATGTATGATACTGTACTGGTATGTACTTATTTTTTTCTTCAATTGCAGTTCATTTCAACATAAAGCAGAAGCGCTGCACGCCACAATGTCGCTCGCCCTCAAGCATCAAAAGGCCGCTTAGCTGTGCAGGGTCTCATACACGTACAGAGCTCTCTGCGGCATTCAAAGCGGATTAGGTTTTCCCCTTAGGAGGGGCTCCTGTCAATATGTATTTACCATTCCCTTCAACGATTGACCTCTGGGAAGAATGCAGGAGAGGGAGGGAAAGCGCTGCAAGGTAATATAGGTTTCTCTTAAAATCAAGTAAAAAAAAACAAAATTGAGTGAATAATCTGGTGCCAAGTCCTCTGCTGTTTATTCTGGTTCTCCTTATTTGAGACATAATTCATGGCCATATCATAGAGTCATCATAATACATTTGTTATTGAAGGAGCTTAGAATCCACCTTCCTCTGTGGCCATCCTTCAATTCTTGGATAACAAAGAAGAAGCCATCTATGTATACATAGAAGAATGGAGGGGGAGTATTGGGTTGGGAGGAGGAGGAGGAAAAAATTGGTAAAATAAGATTGATAAGAGGCATGGAGAGAGGAGAAAGGGGGAAAAGTGAGGAGAGGGGAAAAGACAAAGTGGATCAGACAGAGGAAGAAAAAGAAAAAAAAGGAAAGGATGTAGGGATGAAAAGGAGGGGAAAATATGAGGAAGAAGAGGAATAGTGCAAGTGAAAGCATGAGTGCAATCAAAAATTTGATTATCTTGTAAATGTAATACTATTACATGGCCTATGACATACATCACGTGCTTGTAAAACAACTACCATGTGGATTGTGCAATGACTTGGGAAAGAGAAAAAAAATAGGTCAAAGGTGAGCTGAAGCACAGATCAAGATCTATACTCTTATGGTGCGTTCTGCACGTCGTCACGGCATGATTTTCAGGTAGAACTGAACATTGTAATCCCATTCAAAAACAGAGGGAATTAAAAAAACAAAAATTGTAATCCCATTAATATAATGGAGCATTATAATCCTATACAATAAAAAGACCAAAAAAGCTCAGTAAGTCAAACGTTTGGCACTTTCAAACGTAGTTATAATAGCAGGGTCAGTCGGGCAAGCTCCATGAGGCCATTTCAACTTTCTGGGTCTCATCACAGAAATGATTTTACAAGTCTCTCAGTCAATAGGTCAGTACAAAGTTTGCAATCTTCTGAACAAGCGGTTTCTGGAAGAAAAGGTTATTGAAGGTCCACAATTACGGTTAAAACAAGCATCACGATGGGTTTTTCCATTCAATATATGATTTCAAACTCAATTTGAACCATGTTGCTCTGATGGACAACTGATCCTCGAAACATCCTGACGACAGTAGAATACTCTTATTGGCTTCAAGTTTATAAAACCTATTATTAACTTCAGACCTGACGCATGATAGTCGGTTAAATATTTAAACTGTCAGGTGATGTGAACTGTGGCAGTGGTTTTTGATCATGTGAACGCGGATGGAAGTCCATGTTCTTAAACTCTTAATAATTTATTGAATTAATCTATGTTATATCAGGAGAAAATGTTTCTATGAGGAATTGTAAATCAATAAGTATCAAATTGATCCGTTGACATAATTAACGCCCATGCTCTTCCATCAAAAGAAAGCTGCATAAAGCAACCAAGAAAAGCTACAAGGTAAGCCCTTTGCTGTTTCAAGCCCTACCTTGGTCCCTTCAGAGTTGCAGACATTGACAAGTAGTAAATCCATGAGAATCCCAATAATACAAACCTCTCTCAGCTGCAGACTGATTTCATAACTTGTTGGTGAGACACCAGCGACAGCGTAGACAGAAACAAGCATCACTTCGGCTCCCAAGCATGTACAACATAGATGCTTGGATCCTAGCCATACAAGTCCGAGCAACCTGGGGATAATTGATTTTTTGAGAGCTAATTGGTCGTTTCCCTATTGGGTTTTGATTGATACATATATATATATATATATATATATATATATATATATATATATATATATATATATATATATATATATATATATATATATATATATATATATATATATATATATAGAAAATGTGTGTCGAGCTACTGCCTTGGTCTCGTTGTTTGGCTTCTGTCGATTGGGAATGGTATTTATACTTTTGGATGTAACAAAATAATTTGACTCTTAAGGAATGATTTTCTTCATGTTGCTGCCATCTTGTTGTGCAAGCAATAAGGTTAATTTGGGACACTTGGAGGGTTAACTTTGTCGTAATCTTGTTTTATTACCATGCGGCAACAGCCCACTGGACCACAGGCTGCCAATAACCGTTTGCCACTGACTATATGGAACAGTAATACTTCTGATATCCTCATGCAATGGTGTGTGCATTATCAGGAGGATATATATATATATATATATATATATATATATATATATATATATATATATATATATATATATATATATATATATATATATATATCTTCTTCTTCTTCTTTCGGCTGCTCCCTTTTCGGGGTCGCCACAGCGGATCATCCGTATGATCCGCATCGTGATTTGGCACATGTTTTACGTCGGATGCCCTTCCTGACGCAACCCTGGTCGCCTCTTACGACACAGGGATATGGTACACCTATTTTAACCGGGGTATACACCGGCCCAGTATACTGGTACTCATTTCGCCGACCTCGGAAGGATGACAGGCTGAGTCAACCCCCTGGTGTATTAATTCAGTGGCCCAACGGGGATTGAACTCAGGACCTTTTGGATCCCAAGCCGCTGCCCTAACCACTACGCCAACACCAGGCTATATATACATACATATATATATATATATATATATATATATATATATATATATATATATATATATATATATATATATATATATATATATATATATATATATATATATGAGCAGTGGTTAGGGCAGCGGCTTGGGATCCAAAAGGTCCTGAGTTCAAGCCCCGTTGGGGCGCTGAATTAATACACCAGGGGGTTGACTCAGCCTGTCATCCTTCCGAGGTCGGCGAAATGAGTACCAGTGTACTGGGCCGGTGTATACCCCGTTTAAAATAGGTGTACCATATCCCTGTGTCGTAAGAGGCGACCAGGGTTGCGTCAGGAAGGGCATCCGGCATAAAACATGTGCCAAATCACGATGCGGATCATTCAGATGATCCGTTGTGGCGACCCCTAACGGGAGCAGCCGAAGAAGATATATATATATATATATATATATATATATATATATATATATATATATATATATATATATATATATATCTATATATATATATATCTATGGTGTGCTTGCATTGTGTAAGCATACGAACCGGACTTCTCCATTGTCTCGGGTCGCCCACCTGCCCTTTGATTTTTCATTTATTATCTTGCCAAAACGAAGTTTTTATAATGATTATATAATTATAATTATATTATAACCACACCAGAAATGGAAGTGTCAACATCACCGTCATACCGAAGAAAAAAAAGTCTGGATCCTTGACGTTTTAGCCAGCGTCTGGCAAGGTCTCAAAATGTATGTAAAACGCTGGCGTACACTGAACTATTGAAGTTTTTTTTTGAAGTTTTGGGCGTATAATAACGTGTTGGACATATCATAACGTATTAGTAACGTACACAGAACGTTTCAATTACATATAGACAACTTATACCAACGAATGCTGAGCATGTTGTCGGCGTTCACAACCTATGCCCAACGATAGTCTAACTTATGCATAGCGCGCGGCAGCGTATCTCCGACAATCACGTGGCATAGGCTATTCATAGGCTGCGGCTCGACGATTCAAATCATAACCGAACTAGACATCGAAGTGTGAAGCCGCTGTCACATCTTGATGTTTTAGCCAGCGTATGCCGACGTATGAAAAATTTGCTGAACCAAGCTGGCACACGTCAAATACGTTATGGGTAAGTTTTGTATACGTTAAGAGCACGCTGGCATACGTCGTAATACGCTGGCATACGTCGTAGTTTTCTGGCATACATCGTCATACGCCGAGAAATTTTCAGTATGTTGAAAATTTCTCGAAAGACGACACACGTTCCGCATGCGCTGGCATAAGTTGTAGGCACGTTACGCGATCGTTGAGACATGTCGACACACATTACTTGTACGTTACTCATAAGTCGAAACACGTCAAGGTAATGGTCAGCATCAGTTTTCCAGACTCCCTGGTTTTTTTGTTGTTTTTTTTTTCTTTCTTCGGTATGACGGTGATGTTGACACTTCGATTTCTCGTGCGGTTATGATTTAAATCGTTGAGCGGCAGCCTATTAATTATATTATATTATAACTGCACTAGAAATCGAAGTGTCAACATCACCGTCATACTGACTAAAAAAACAAAAACCAGGGAGTCTGGAACACTGACGCTAACCATTACCTTGACGTGTTTCGACTTATGAGTAATGTACAAGTAACGTGTGTCAACGATCGCGTAACGTGCCTACAACACGTTACTCATAGGTTAGAAATAAGTTTCGGGTATGCTAAACATTATCTCGACGTGTTTCGACTTTTGAGTAACATACAAGTAACGTGTGTCAACGTGTGTCAACGATCGCGTAACGTGCCTACAACTTATGGCCAGCATTATGTGGAATGTGCGAGTCATATGCTGGCATACGTCAGAAAATTTCAAGCATGGAAAATTTGTCTAACACCTCAGCGTACTACGACGTATGCCAGCGTACAAAGATGTATGCCAGCGTGCTACGAAAAAAAGCCAGTGTACTACGATGTATGCCAGCGTGCTCTTAGCGTATACAAACTTACCCATAACGTATTCGACGTGTGCCAGCGTTTTAGCCAAATTTTGCATACGTCAGGCATATGCTGGGTAAATCGTCAAGGTGTGACAGGGCCTTTAGAAAGAGCTTTTTCTATTCGATATATATAGTGTATATATATATATATATATATATATATATATATATATATATATATATATATATATATATATATATATACATATATATATATATATATATATATATATATATATATATATATATATATATATATATATATATATATACATATATATATATATATATGGACAGTGTATGTGGAAAACAAGGAGCCACTCAAATCTCTCACTTGTGAATGAAGGGACACCAGCTCTCTGTTGGGTCACCGAAATAGGTGACCCTTATTGTCAGTAATGCTGTGTGTTTGCTTGGATGTTTGTTTGGATGTTTGCTCGTTTGCCATCAGCATCATTGGTAGTAAACGTGGGCGGATTTTGACCAAACTCGGGTGGTAGGTACATCTTATGACCTAGTGCTTTGAAAATTGTGATGGTTGCTAGGGACTCTTTGGTTCCCTAGCAACAACCGAAAAACCTTCAAAATCGGTACTGTTCACGCGAAATCAATTCTGAAAGGCATTATCCCACGTAGGGTTATGAAATTTGGCACGAATGATCTACAGGTGTATGCTCTATAAAATTTATTCCGGCTTTTGTGATATATGGAATACTTTACCTGCAGCGCCCCTTACAATTAGGGTATGTGCGAAAATTGGCAAAAATTGAAGGCCCCCGAGTGACCAGGTGAGTGCATCAATACGAATGAAACTTTGCAGGTTCATGGTACTCAATGAGTACTACTACTTTGCCTCAGGACATATTGACAGATTTCGCTTTGGTCAGGGGTCAAAGGTCCATTAGTGCAAAAATCGATAATATGCGAGAGCTGGAGGTGCCTTCGCGCCAAATGCGACTCCTCCTAGGGTTATTGTCGGATGGTCATGAAAATTCACACTAATCGTCAGGAATACATTGTGCACAAACAATCGAGCCGGATTTTCGATTTAGATCTTTGTTCACCCACAGCACCCCCTCAAACTTTGGGGATTTCCGATTTCAAACTGCATTTTCGGTACTTTTCATTCAAATGGATACCGAGTCATGATCAGTCGATGGAACTGGATGAGATTTGATATGCATAATCTTTAGGTGATTCCCTATCCGCTATATGACATCCATTTTGCTCTATATGTTATAGTTTCCATGCTCGGCAACCCATCGCCGCCTACCAGCTTGTCTCTCTGTCTGTCTCTCTCAACAATTATATCTCTCACCTAATTAAGTAAATCCAGGTGGTTATGATTTTTTAAATAAATCGACTCCTCCCATGCTCTTCTCGCTGAAGAAAGCTGCATAAAGTAACTGGAATTCCAGAAGTTTTGTGCAAATGAAGGATTCGTATACACCACCCTTTTCCACCACCTGATTTAACATGAAAAAATACCACCTTTCACTTTGCTGATGGGAATACAGAGAAGGGCGGAAGACAGAGGAGGGAGAAAGAATGGTGGAGGGGAGAGAGAGAGAGTAAGGGACGGAGGGGGAAAGACAGAGGAGGGAGGGAGGATCAATGAGGAGTGGAGGAGCGAGGAGCGAGGGAGAGTGAGGATGGGTGGGGGAAGGGAAGACAGTGTGAGGTGAGAGGAAGGGAAGGCAGACATGCGGTGAAGCATTAATTTTGATTCATAACGACTGATCAAAATGATTCTGCATGGAAAAAAAGTGAAGATGTAAACAATATAATAATGTCTGAAATTCATTTTCTACTGGTCATACTATAAATACCACATCGAGACAAACACCGGCCAGACATGTCCAGAGACAAACACAGTCTGGAGACAAACACCACCCGGAAATGTCCAGAGACAAACTCCTGTCTGAACATAAACACCTCCCGGACACGTTTGGAGCCAAACACCACATGGACACATTAGGAGCCAAGCTTTCTGGAGACAAACACCACTTGGACACATCCTGAGACAAACACCACCCGGACACGTCCAGAGATACAAGCACCGCCCTGAGATGTCGGGAGCCAAGCTGTCTGGAGACAAACACCGCTCGGACACATCCGGAGACAAACTCCTGTCCGGACGTAAACACTGGCAGGACAAGTTCGGAGACAAACACCACCCAGAGATAAGCTGTCTGGAGTCAAACACCGCTCAGACAGGTCCAGAGACAAACTCCCAGCTTACAGCTTCGAGTCTTCTTGGGTATGTTTGTATCAGCTTTGCACATCTGTATTTGGGAATTTTCTCCTACTCTTCCTTGCAGATTTGCTGAAGCTCTGTCAAGTTGGATAGGGAGTGTCGGTGAACAGCAATCTTCAAGTCTTTCCACAGAATCTCAATGGGATTCAAGTCTGGGCTTTGGCTAGGCCACTCATGAACTTTCACGTTCTTGTTCTGAAGCCATTCAAGTGTTGCTTTGGCTGTATGCTTGGTGTCATTGTCTTATTGTTGGAACGTAAATCTTCACCGCAGTCGAAGGTCTTTAGCACTCTGAAGCAGGATTTCTCTCCTCAAGGATTTGCCGGTATTTGGCTCCATTCATTGTTCCCTCTATCCTTACAAGTCTCCCAGTCTCTACCAGTGAAACACATCCCCACAGAATGATGCTGCTACCACCATGCTGCATGGTAGGGATGGTGTTTGATTGGTGATGAGTTGTGCTCAATTTCTACCAGACATACAGTAGCTCTTTGAATTCAGGCCACACTGTTCAATTTTCATCTCATCAGACCACAGAATCTTTGGCCTCTTGCTCTCAGAGTCTTTTGTATGCCTTTTTGCAAACTTTAGGGGTGCCATCATGTGCCTTTTTCTCAGGAGTGGCTTCCATCTGGCCACTCCCCCATGAAGCCTGCACTTTTAAAGAACTGCAGAGATTGGTGTCCTTCCAACAGGTTCTCCCATCTCAGCCACAGAACTCTGTAGTTCTGCCAAAGTGGTCATTGAGTTGTTGCTCACCTCCCTGACCAAGGACCTTCTTGCTCAGGTGTTAAATTTGGTTGGACGGCCAGCTCTAGGAAGAGTCTGGGTAATTCCATTTTCTTTCCATTCACCAATGATGGAGTTCACTGTGCTCTTGGAAACTTTCAACACTCTCAAAATTATTTTATACCATTCCCCCTATCTATGCTTCTATCTTGCCTCTATCTCAAACTATCTTGGAGTTCTCTGGACAGTTCCTTGGACTTCATGGTAGAGTTTCTGTCTGACATGCACTGTCAACTGTGTGGGACCTAATGTAGAAAGGTGTGTTTCTTTTTAAATCATGTCCAATCAATTTAATTGGCCACAGGTGGACTCCAATCAAGTTGTCGAGACATTTCAAGGATGATCAAAGGAAATTGGATGCACCTGAGCTCAATTTGGAGTGTCATCGAAAAGTGGTTGAACACTTATTGATGAAAGACATTGCAGCTTTTCATTTTTAATTGATTTGTAAAAATTTCAAAAAAACATGTTTTCACTTTTTCATGATGGAGTATTTGCATGGATCAGTGAGAATTTTTTTTTAAATTTAATTCATTCTTAATTCAGGCTTTAACACAACAAAATGTGGCAAAAGTCGAGAGGTGTGAATACTTTCTGAATGCACTGTATATACAGTACAACATATATACATATATACACACTCCCATTTGAGGAACAACCTCCGTGTGGATATTCAATCCCACTCTCTGTTCCAGGGATTCAAAAGCTGGTGGTACACCCACATCTCATGCCATTCTCCAACTGTTGCCTTTTTATCCACAATCACCTTACTCTTCCAAAAGGCTCAATCTTACATAAAACACACACACACACACACACACACACACACACACACACACACACACACACACACACACACACACACACACACACACACACACACACACACACACACACACACACACACACACACTTTGGTCATGGTGCATTAGGGCTGCTACTCAAGACCCCGATGACTGCACCACTTAGCCAAGGTTTAACCCCCAATCACATTCCCATCCATCATGCTAACATTGTTAGAGTCATCGCTCGGGCAGTTGCTTCGTCCAGCCTCACTGCCCTTCCCTAATTACATGGAGTTTAACACCCAAGGGAACAGCAGGCTTGCTGAGTGGTGGTTCTCTTGATTTTTTTCTTTTGATTTATGGGTTGTGGTTACCAATCCAACCATTTCCTGTAGTGCAAATGAAGCTTCTTGTCAGTAAATGCACTATGGACGTGGTTTCACTCAAGGGTAGTGTCCAGCTGGTCATTCAATGGCTTCTAGGGCATTAGAACTTTATTTTCTCAGATTTTACACTTTCATTTGGTTTAGCAGAACCTCTCACCAAGCTTTACAATTTTCCTTCCATGTCCTGCTACGTGTAAGAGCCAAATTATTTGTAGTATTCATGCATTTTCCATCTAAATGATGTAATAATCATAAACGACGTGAAATAGCAGTATATAATTTTACCAGGCTTGTCAATATAACACTAAGACAAGGTTTTACTCCGAAATGTATTATTCCTTTCATCTCAAATACCAGAGCAAAGCTCTCATAAACCAGTTGAGCTCGGTGGTATGGCTGGAATAATTTTGTGTTTAAGAAACAGCTCAGGGCAAGAACTTGACCTCTCGAGCCAGGCGCGTGTTGCCTCCACCTGCGTATCATTCATGACAATTTAATTCCAGGTCACGAAAGGAGATCGTTATAAACCAGTGGAAATGCCACGAAGTGTCAAAAGAAATAGCTTCACCTTTGTCTATGGTTTTATAATAACATTATATGATATCAGCTCAATAATTCAACAACACTTTAATCCTCTTCTTTTTCATCATGGCTGCAGGTTTTTAAACATTTTCTCTTTCATCACGTTTAATGGCGCAATAATCTGATGAATAGAAAAGGGAAGATACAGAGATCTTTATTAGGTCATGATGGTAGGCCCACGAGTCAAAAATGTTTTGTCGGATGATCAGTCAGAAAGAATGATCTCTGAAATTCCTTCGGTATCTTGTGTTGCAGACCATCGTGTTTGGTGATGTACATACACACAGCTATACAAATGCGTACACAGGAAAGTATGTAAACAGTAGGTCATGTGCATATTGGTAATTAAATTATCCGAAAAATGTTTGGGGAAAGGAGGAACAAAATACTATGAAGTGAAAAGGAATCATTTATTTATTTTTTGGAGGGTTCTAGATTTTTAAAAGGAGGAACGAAGAAAGAAGGGGAGCAGACTCAGAACCATTGGCCAAGTACAGTCACTTCATCAGGGTTTCGATATAGTCAATGCGACTTGAAATTGAGCTTTTGGTCTGTAATGGCACCACCAGAGTGATTTCACCAAAGTGAGATGTGAAAAAGATGAAGTCTGAAAAGGAGATGTCTCATGGTTATGTGGGATGCAAAAGGTTGGAAAAGGAAGTGTAACAGGGTAAAGTAAGAGTAAGAGCGACTTGAAAATGGTAGTAATTGTAAAAAAACATTTAAAAAATCAAAAAAAAAATCGTTGCTTGCTTCTGCTTGTTATTTGCAACCAAAATTGGAAATGGGAAAGAGGCAGCAGGCTGTAATGGTGGCCATTTCCGGAACCCCTGCAGAGGAAGGTCGCCCAGTGGGTGGTGGGGAAAGGAGGGCGGTCGGGACAATTATCATTTTCCCTGCATGAACAAAATCTCACCAACACTTCTCCAAGAGGAGGTGTCGTGGTGAATACAAGCGAGAATTACACAAGGAGCAAATCTTTGCCGAACACAGGCATGCTTCGGTCATTAAGTGCCTATAACACAAAAGGAAGGCATTTTTCAACAACATTAGTCAAATAATACAGCAAGCCCGAGAAGGAAAAAGGGAGAAGTATGCAAGATCTCTATCCATTCGTGCATCTTCAATGCTTCTGATGCTTTCTCACCAATTCAATGTTTTTTGGTGGTTTATCACTCAACGGAATAGAATTATTACCAATCTTTGATAATATTACTTAACTAGAAAATACCACCTGTTGCTTCGTTGAGGGGAACACTGAGATGGAGGGGGAAAAAAGGGGGGTGATAGAGGGGGAAAGAGAGGAGGCAGGGAGGAGTGAGGAGGGAGGGAGAGTGAGTAGGGAAGGAGAGTGAGGAAATGGGTGGGGAGGGAATGCAGTGAGAGGAAGGGAAGGCAGACATGTGGTGGAGCTTCAGTTACAATTCATACCGTCTCATCAAAATGATTCTGCATAGAATCACAGTGAAGATGGAAACAAATAATGTATGAAATCCATTTTCTACTAGTCATACTATAAATACCACCCAGAGACAAACACCGCCCGGACATGTCCGGCAATAAACACAATCCAGAGACAAACACTGCCCGGACACATCCGGAGAAAAATTCCCATCCGGACACATCTGGAGACAAACCCCGCTCGGACATAACTACCGTCCAGACACATATGGAGATACGTGTCTGGAGACAAACTTCTGTCTAGACATAAACACCGCCCGGACACATCTGGAGACAAACTCCCGTCCAGACAAAAACACTGTCCAGACACGTTCAGAGACAAACACTGCCCAAATGCGTCCAGAGCCAAGCTGTCCAGAGACAATCACTCCTCAGACATGTCTGGAGCCAAACTCCCATCCAGACAAAAACACTGCCCAGACAAGTTCAGAGATAAACACCGCCCAGATGCATCCAGAACCAAGCTGACCAGACATAAACACTACCTGGACATGTCCGGAGACAACCTCCCATTCGGAGACGTCCAGAGACAAACTCCCATCCAGACACACCCGGAGGCAAACTCCCATCCAGACACGTCCGGAGATAAATGCTATCCGGACACGTCTGGAGACAAACCCAGCCTGGACATAACCAACATCCAGACACATCCAGAGACAGAGAGAGAGAGTGAGCGAGAGAGAAAGAGAGAGTGAGAGTGAGAGAAAAAAAAGGAGAGAGAAAGGTGAGGGGCAGAGGTGGGGTTAGTAAAGACAGGATATATTAGGGTTAATGACCGAACACAAACATAAAAACAAACTCATGTCAGAACAGATGTACACACAATGACACAACAGAATATATGATGTAATCCACTGGCACATCTGCAAAATCTTTGACGCCCCAGTTCCAGAAAATTTGTGGGAACATGAACCAAAAGTAATCATTCAAAACATGGAAGTACCTACCACTCACGTTCGAACTAATGATCCCATCGAGCGTGCACATCAAAAACAAAACTTTGCAACTGAATATCATACTTAGGCAGAAAAATAGAGAAGAAGGCATTTCTGATTGAGGTGTTAATACCAGTGATTTTGGACTAAACGATGCAGAAATCAAGAAAATGACCAAACACCAAGACCTCAAGAATGAAGTGAGAAGATCCTGGAAGCTGAGGAATGCCAAAGTTGTACCAGTGATAGCTGGACTTACAGGAATGATGACAAAGAACCTCACAGAGATATTAAACATAGGGGCAATACCCCTGGGTGCTCACCTTGTAGTGGATGGATAAGATAATCAGGCAACCACTGGTCGGCATGGATGACCCACAAAATATACAATGGCGAAGAAAGTAAATACCTCTGGATTTATTTTTAATGCCATGAATAAACCTTGGTACATCACGGGTGCTAAAAGTTGTGGTCAAGTTTCATCAAAATCGTGTATGGTTTCAGAAAAGAAAGCAAATACATATTTGGGGAGGCAACCACTCCCCCCTGGAGAACCCCTTAAATTCCAATTTTTTTAATGTTGTGAACAAACTTTGGTACATCATAGGAGATGAAGATGGTGGTCAAGTTTATTTGGAATTGCGTGTGTAGTTTTTGAGAAGAAAGCAAATACATATTTTAGGGGGGAACACCCCTCTCCCCATAGACCATCCTAGACCCCAATTTTTTTTTTTAATGTTGTGAACAAACTTTAGTACATCACGGGTGGTGAAGATGGTGGTCAAGTTTCATTGGAATTGTATGTGTAGTTTTGGAGAAGAAAGCAAATACATATTTTGGGGGGCAACCCCCCTTACATCCCCTTAGAGCCAGATTTTTCTTATGTCATGAACAAACTTTGGTACGTCATGTGTGATGAAGGTTGTCGTGAAGTTTTATCAGAATTGTGTGCATCGTTTGAGAAGAAAGCAAATATCTCTTTGGGGAGGCAACTCACCCCCCCCCCTGTAAACTCCTTCTGTCGACCCCTTCAGACCGTTTTATTATTTTAATGCCACCACAGGTGATGAAGGTTGTGGTCAAATTTCACATGCGTAGTTTCTGAGAAGAAGTTGAAAGTACTTGTCGACGGACAAATGGATGGTTGGACATTGCGCCATCTCATAAGCTCCTCGGAACTACTTTACAGGTGAGCTACAACCATCCCTGGTAATATTATTACAAACGAACTACAGTTTGAAACTGTCTGGGGCTCAGCAACGATCCTGAAGAGAGTCCTTGGCACAAAACTTTGAGAACAGAAAACTTTACAGCTTGGTTCATGAATCGTAACCCCTTACCGAAATGAAGGTGGATACTTTGAGCCTGCCCCGGGGAGAACTACATTTCACATTCTGAAACCCGCATATAGAGATACCAATCAAACATGCACGCACGCACGCACGCAAGCACATACACACACCCACACCTGATATTGGCAGGTTGGAGTCAATGTGATTACTGACTGCAGTACAGGACTGTATACAGCACAGAAACCTTGAGTAGCTTTCACCGAAAAACAACGTCACATTTTTAGAGATGTTTCAGGGTGATGAGCACAAACATTATTCTTTTTAAACAACTGCATGTGATGGGTGGAAAAAATGTTGGCCCGGTAATTTAGAAAATACATTAACACCGCAAACGGTTCAGAAATCGGGTGTTATCAAATCTATTTTGCTTTGAAACTCACAAAGAGAAACATGTAACCTTTGTAAAGTAAATCCGAAAACCAAATGCTTTAGAAACAGGCGTGAGGACAAAGGAAAACCTGAAAGAACCGCCACACGATACGGGATGAGACTTCGCCTCCATTGCACCCGTAACAGGCATGGCATGTCCACACACCCGCAGAGAGTCCGTACAGATCCAAATCTCCACATTATGCACCGTGTCCGTGTGTGCAGTATACATACCACTTCCTTGTCGTGACTGTCGACTGCACATCCTGATCAGGACACAAACTCTACTATACAGCTCGGTAAGTGGCTTCAGCACACAAGCATTCTAACGGAACGCCTGATTTGGCAAGCGATTACCAATTGCCATCGATACAACGATGCACCCGAAACCGCCCCATGCATTGTCCGAATTGGAAACATCAACACTGTTTTTGTGGAGTCGGAACTGCTGATACTTTCAAATCTGTAGATTATCTTGGTTGTTCATATGTGCAAATGAAATAAAGCCATGAACGCTGGCATCTCCAAGTGTTTGTAGGCATTGCAATATACCCCGCGATTCGTAGTTATGATGAACAGGCATTCGATAATGAGTGAAGAAAGTGAAAAAAACACTATCGTTAGAAATCGTTGCGGCCTGTTCCAAGTCAGAGCATGGTTGAGCAAGCCAAAAAACATGGCGGCTTCAGACCCAGCTAGGTTACCCAGGAAACACCTTTAGACCCCAGACAGCGAGGTGGCCAAGGAGCACCTGATGAAGGACATAATTAAATAAGGCCGTTAATTACCTTCAAAATGGGTGTTTTAATTAACCCAAACACCCAATTTTCACTCCTGCACGTTCTTGGAGTTTTCTTAGTTTGCATGCAATGTTTCAGGCTGCAAGGTTTTATAGTTTTGGAGTTATGGAGGACACACACACACACACACACACACACACACACACACACACACACACACACACACACACACACACACACACACACACACACACACAAACACCCTTGTAATAATAATATATATACAATTAGTTACAAATATTCACCATATAAAAAACTAGTACGTGCCCGTACGTGCGTAACCGTATGTGCAAAAAAACAAAACAAAAGAAAAAAAAACTTTCAAACGGCGAGCCAGAAACAACCACACAGGCCATTCCTTCGCTCTCGTAAACGACAACTGGGTTGGGGCATTGTGTTTATCTATAAATGCGCATAAGAAATCGAGAAATTATTAGAATACATTAAGTCATCACTATCCAAAAGTAGTGCGTGCCCTTGCGGAATGTTCACATGCATTCCACGAATTATCGCTTGCATTGAAGTAACAACTGCTGTGATACTTCAACACACAGAGTTAATTAAAATCCAAATTAAAATCACGTTTACCTCCCTGTCTTTGCTTGCCATGACATTCGCTGCCATTGACCATTGCCACTCCTACGCCACGGTAACTAAGGCACCGATCGATCCCCATTATAACCGGCACGGCACGTGACGTCATCCCCGGCCAGCCGCATATCGGCCTACGCGAAGTTAAGTCCTCACTGTCTGGAAGTTCGCATATCGCAGTTATGATTATTCGCAATTTAGTTTTAATGGCCAATTATTCAATTAGTGCCAACATATTTTGCCTTTTCACAATGTCATCGCAAGGAAAAACACAAAGAGAAGAGAAGAGAGAAAAAAAAAACGTAAGTGCAAAAAAAAAAAAAACAACAACAAAAAATTACTTTCAAACAACCACACAGGCCGTTCCTTCGGTCTCATAAATGACGACTGGATTGGGGCATTGTGTTTATCTATAAATGTGCATTAGAAATCGAGAAATTATTAGAATACATTAAGTCATCATCATCCGGAAGTCCGAAAGTTGTAACCCGTAATGGGGAACGTGGCTGAGGTTCTCTTCCCCATTGGCCACGCCTACGCAGCAACGTGTCTTGTCATTGGTTGGCAAATAAATGGCCATAACTTGGGAAACACTTGTCCGATTAATATCAAACCCTGAAAAGGCACATACTCAGGTCCCCAGCAATATACCTGGCAAGTTTCAATGAGATCAGACCAGTGGTTGTCGAGAAACAGTGGTCACAGACACAGACACAGACACAGACACACACATTGCTGGAATTATAGATACTAGTGCAGGCCCGTAGGTGCGTGCCCGTAGGTGCATGCCCGTAGGTGCGTGCCCATCGGTGCGTGACCGTCGGTGTGTGCCAGTATGTGCAGCTTCGTTCCTTCACTCTCGTAAATGACGACTGGATTGGGGCATTGTTTCAATTAGATCGGACCAACCATATCATAAATGGCCATAACTTGGAAAACACCTGGGAAACATACTAAGGTCCCCAGCGTCAATTGTGACGTCATATCAAACGAAGAAGAAGAATCGTGACACCCCTCTCTCCCCCCCCCTCGTCTCGTCCCTCCTATCTCCCCTCTCTCTCTCCCCCCCCCTTCTCTCCCCCTCTCTCGCCCCTCCTCTCTCCCTCCCTCTCTCTCGCCCTCACTCTCTCCCCCCATCTCACACCCTCTCTCTCGCCACCTCCTCTCCCCTCCTCTCTTGAATTGTGATGCCCCCTCTCTCACCCCCCACTCTCACCCCCTCTCTCCCTCCTCCTCTCCCGCCCCTCTCTCTGTAAATGTATTCACAAATGGCGACCAAGCACAACAATTAATTCAAACCTTGGGAAAAAACAGCTTTCAAACCTTGGGAAACAGCTGAAACTGATGAAGAACGATATCAAACCTTGAGAAGGCACATACTCAGGTCCCCAGCGTCGATTGTGACGTCATACCAAATGAAGAAGAAGAAGAGGAAGAATTGTGACGTCAATCGTACAAAAAAAGCAATAAATAAATAAACATTAATTTTGATGTCATTCATGACGTCATAGCACCGTGTCCTGGCAGACGTTATTGGTCATTATTGGTTGACAGACAATATATAGGTCGTTATTGGTTGACAGACATTGGTCATTGTATCACGTTATTCTTTTTATTACTGCCAATTATTGTGCTATTATTATTATTACTAATATGCTGTTATCATTATTCTGAGATATCTTTGGGAAAAAAATGGCATGATAAGGTAGAACGACACTTCAGCTGCGATATATACACCTTTCCAACACTGAAAAAAGCAATAAAATGGCCGTAACTTGGGAACCGCTCGACCGATTGATATCAAACCTTGAAAAGGCACATCCGCTGGTCCCCGACAATATTCCTGGCAAGTTTCAATCAGATCGGACCGGCGGTTGTCGAGAAACGGCGGTCGCAGACACACACACACACACATTGCTGGAATTATATATATATATATATATATATATATATATATATATATATATATATATATATATATATATATATATATATATATATATATGCCTGGTGTTGGCTTAATGGTTAGGGTGGTGGGCTTAGGATCCGAGTATCCTGAGTTAAAATCCCACTCGGCTGTTGAATTAGTACCAAGTGGGGTTGACTCTGCCTGTCATCCTTCCGAGGTCGGCAAAATGAGTGCCAGCATGCTGGTATCCTGTGTTGGAGTGGCGACCCGTCCAGGATTGTACCCAATAGCCAAGGAGACTGCTTCGGCAGCACCAACGCTCTGCACAGAGTATGGTCCAAGTGGATGGATATATATATATATATATATATATATATATATATATATATATATATATATATATATATATATATATATATACACATACATATATGTATGCATAATATACCTATATGTGTAATATCGGCAACTCTTCGGGAATCGGCTGATTCGAGTCAGTGGGATGACCGACAACAGTATACATACTATATACAACCCAAAAACCTTGAGTAGCTTTACCCTTGTTTCGTGGGAATTTCAATGAACAAATTTTAAACAACAACCTTGCATAATAATAGACGTTTCAAAGAGCTGTGCTGCCAATTATAGTGTGACAGGTGGAAAAACATTTGACTTGGTAATTTAGGAAACACGTTAATACAGCAATCGGCTCGGAAATCGGGCGTTTTCAAATATATTTTGCATTGAAACTCACAAAGAGAAACCGTATAACATTTGGAAAGCACACCCTCTTCATCATGTACCTCGACCTTGGAGAAACTGCCGACTGTCCATCCCGATCGGGACATGAACTGTTCCGCTATCAACTGTGGGGCGCTCGGCAAGTGGATTAAGCACTCAAGCAAGCACTCCATGAAATAGTTGATAAGGAATGGCTGGTTTGGCCTGCGATTGCAAGCTGATTCTTCATGGGGGCAAAAAAAAAACTAAACATTGCCGATTTATTTACATTTTCTGATTTCACTCCAGATTTCGAATGATTTAATTCACATGATACGATTCTCCAAAATCGTCATTTTTCGATGATATACTTTAATTAGTCGGTGAGAGTAAATCGTGGAAAATTGCATGACATCATGCATGAAATCGCTCAAAGCTCCTGATTTGAAAACTATAGCACTTACAAATAAAAAGTGATGTATATGGCGATTCGTAGGTATGCAGATGAGGCATTCGATGATATCACTGAGGAAAGTGAAAAAAAGCATTTTGAACATGACATGGATTTTTAAAAAGTTATGTTGTAACATGAAAATTAGAGCTGAATCATGAAATGTACAATGGTATTTTCCATCCATTGGGATTGTACTCTGTACAGTGTTGGTGCTGCCAAAGCTGTCTCCTGAGCTATTGGGCACAGTCCTGGAAGGGTCACCACTCCAATACAGGACGCTCAAATGGCTCAAGCAACTCAGCAAGCTGGTACTCATTTTGCCAACCTCAGAATGATTACAGGCTGAGTCCACCCCACCTGGTATTAATTCAACAGCCCAACAGGATTTGAACTCAGGGCTCAATGATCCCAAGCCCACCACCTGAACAATGATGCCAACACCAGACATATGGTGTTATTGATTTTGAGCAAATTAAACAGAGGGTGACACCCATGCGAACAAAATCACTCTCGGTAACACCAAAAATGGCGGCGAATGTCATTACATGTGTAGTGGAGCAGAGCTGTATCTATCTATCTATCCATACATTACTAAAACTCTCATCTTGTATGTATGTATATATGTATGTTCCCGAAATACAGCCACAATGGTACACAATATCACAAAAATCTTAGTGCTACCTTACTTACCATTCACCCGCGGTGTGCAGCATCAAGTATCGTTAAAATAAGGTAACAAAAAAATTATTAAAAAATCAATTCCCGATTCAATCAAGTACTCTTCGGGAGAACTTGATCAATGCAAACAACCTCAGCGGTATAGTTTGCCGGAGTTATCTTTTTTTTTTTCCTTGAAATGATTTTTTTTCTCAACTGCTGTCACAACGGGAACCCAACGGGTTCACGGGTTATCTAGTTCTTACTATAATTCACGGACCGGGTTTGTGGGTTTGTTTGTCGTGCTAATCCTCCTACAGTTCTGGGCGAATTGCATCCAGACTTCATGCAGAGGATTAGCATGACCCAAATTAATGTATAGGGGTGTTTTTATCTTGCCTGTGGTCTTGGTAGGGTGAGGGGTGAAACACAAATTCTCTATTTAAATGTGTATCGTGTTGCGCCGCCTCCTGGTGGGAGAAGGTATTACAAGTCTTCACCATTTACAGTGCAGTATTCCTGTCCCCACGTTTTCCAGTCCAGTGAGGTGTTTTGAATTAAAAGCAGTTGGTATGTTTTTGCTTTATGCACATAACCTGGGTTATTTTTTGCATACACAGAGCTCTCGGTGCCTCTACACCACCGAAATAAAGGTATGCGCCAGAAGAATGTGTTGCATACTTGGAACAAGATCGCCTGTCGGGTGGGTGCTCTGCGAGTTATAAGGAATACAATCATACGAGTTCCCTTATCGCCTGGTGTTGGCTTAGTGGTGAGGGTCCTGAGTTCATGCCCCGTTGGCCGCTGAATTAATACACCAGGTGGTTGACTCAGCCTGTACCGGGCGTAGTGGCGTGCGCCTGTAATCCGGCTACTCAGAGGTTTGGGGTTGAGGATCGCTTGAGGACGGGTGCTCTGCTCTGCGCTGGGCCGCACTATGAGAGGGTGTAGGGCAGCCCTGAATAATCGTGAAACCCAATCCATATCCCTGTGTTATAAGAGGCGACCAGGGTTGCGTCAGGAAGGGCATCTAGCGTAAAACCTATGCCAAATCAGAATGCGGATCATAACGGATGATCCGCTGTGGCGACCCCTAACGGGAGCAGACGAAAGAAGAAGAAGAAGATGAAGGGGTTGACTCAGCCTGTCATCCTTCCGAGGTCGGTGAAATGAGTACCAGTGTGTACTGGTAGAAGGGCACTGCATCAGCGAGACAGTCACGCTTCCAATAAATGATAGCTACCCCAGCACCGAAACTGCCATACACAAAAATAAGAAGAAGTTCCCTTATGAGGAACTTCAACGCATGAGGCCATTCGGCCCAAGAAAGCCTACACAATGGCTGCCAATCTATGGTTGATTGTCCATCCTATGTCTGTTTTAAATGCTGAGTGTCAAACAACGAGGTAGAATGTACCATTTTTTGAAGTCTTTGAAATGACTCGGTCGGGTTTGTAACCGCAGACTTCCTGACCTCAGAGCGGACACTCTACCCTGACGCTACCGAGTCATGAAGTTCTTTGTGAAGAACATCAAAGCAGCTAAAATCACAGGGCAGAGTACAATTCGGTAATTCACGTCTTCCATGTAGTTGTGCACAAACATGGCTGTGAATCAATGAGCGATCTTGAGCTTTCTCTGGTTCAACGATCCGTTGCCATTCAAGCAAACATTAAACATATTGAGCAATCACTGGATGATAAAACATGATATTCCACAAACTCTGGATACCAATGTTGGAGGTTTTAAAATGATTGGAGACCAGGGATTCAGGTTGGTTAGAAAATCATTCCAACCTGAAATTCAATAAGGTTGGTGCAAGATGGGTAACAAAGGATCCCTTGTTTGAGCGACAAGGCATGTTGTGTGGTAGTTGCAACACAGCTCCTGGATTGCTCTGAAAGGAAAGCAAATAGTTTATTGAGGAATATTGTGACATAACCTGGGTCCATCATTTAATGTCAGAGTCAAATCAAGGCAGCAAGGAGTGGAGGCATTCTTGGTCCCCAATACCAAGAAAAACACCACATTCAGTCATCACTTGGAAAGTTTATGACAATTTTTTTCGGACATCAATGCTTTCATCAATCTCGAATTTCTTGAACATGGGGGAAACCATCAATGCAATGATGTGTTACACAAATAAGTAGAGCCAACAAAAGTGCAGGTCACATCCAGATATTGTCTCACGGTGTGACTTTAGTGCACGATAATGCTCACCATCATGTGGCAAATGTGACCACCATCAACTCTATCAAAGATGGGTTGGTCACTGGTCAGTACCAAATCACACCCCACCCTCCCCAACCATGTACATTACAGACTTCTTTACCTTATGATTTTCATTTCTTTAGACCTGCTGGCATCGAGTTTACCCATGCTGAAAACGGTGAAGCTCATGTCCTTAAATGGACAAAATTTATATCTGTCCCAAAAATATATATAAGCAGGCGGGCATCGATGTGTTACCATATCATCGGCACAACTGTGTATGTGCATGAGAAGAAAACCTGAAGAAGCAGGTAAGGTTTCATCACCTCGACTACACCTTTTGACTTGAATTAAAAGTCCACGTCAACCTTGAACTACTTTTGTAGAAAATGCACAAATGTATGGTAAGAAAGGAGATGACAGTGAGGGGTAGAAAGTGGTGAAAAGAACTTACCCCCTGCAGGGTAAGCCAATGTGACATCCTTACCACCATATAAACACAGCCTCAGCAATGCTCGGGAATGTACACAGCAATTTGGCATGACAGGAGCCAGGCAGCGGATGTTAAATCCTCTCCTGCTGGGGACAAATTCATTACACAGAATCAAACCCTGTACAGGAAGATGGCCACAACAGCGACAGAGTAAAGGTGCTTTGATGTTCCAAAGATGACTTGTACTTGTGTTGGAACAGACGTGCCTGTAGGATTTGGAAAGTCTTTCTGTATCGGCGGTTTGGTTTTCAATATGATCACGTCACCAAGATGATGTTTTTATCCATCTTGCCTCATGGCAATCCAGACGTTAGAATAATTATTTCAATGTGTTAGTTTAAACGGTGCTGCTTATGGTGTTGAGAAGATCCTTGTTTCAATAAGAACTTGTACAGAACGATCAAGTGACCGGCAAAGGATCATACCGTGAGGAAGATGCAGCATGCACAGGAAAGAGTTATGCAAATAAAAAGTTATTGTAATTACCTCCTCCACTGAAGGTGGATGGAGTATATGTTTTCATCCATATCTGTCTGTCTTGTTTGCTTGTCTGTGAGCAGAATATCTCAAAAAGTCATGGATGGTTTTGGCCGAGACTTGGTGGACAGGTTGGTTGTGTGAAAATAACAAATAGATTCCATTTTGGAGAAAATCCAGATCCGGATCCGAGAATTAAATTTTTTAGCCTCGTTGCGTTGCGAACGCTGGCTCCAAGAAAGCTCCGCGTTGTTCTTCTTCTTGTTCTTCTTCTTGTGGTGAAGACAAAACCTTGAGGACGCGCGCAGGTCTTGGACACATTTGTCCTTGTTTTTTTTAAAGTAATTCTTCACCATTGAGAGATGAGGCCAAAAACAATACCTACAGCGCCTTCAGAAAGTATTCACACCCCTCAACTTTTGCCACATTTTGTTGTGTTCCAGGCTGAATTTAAAATTGATTAAATTTCAATTTTTTTTGTCACCAATCCACACAAAATAACCAGAAGGACAAAGTGAAAACATGTTTTTAGAATATTTTACAAATTAATGAAAAATGAGAAGCTGAAATGTCTTGCATCAATAAGTATTCAACCCCTTGAGTCAATACTTCGCGGAAGTGCCTTTGGCAGCGATTACAGCTTCAAGTCTTCTTGGGTACGTCTGTATCAGCTTTGAACATCTGGATTTGGGGGTTTTCTCCCATTCTTCCTTACAGATTTGCTCAAGCTCTGTCAAGTTGGATGGGGAATGTCGGTGAACAGCAATCTTCAAGTCTTTCCACAGATTCTCAATGGGATTCAAGTCTGGGCTTTGGCTGGGTGACTCAAGGACTTCATGTTCTTGTTCTGCAGCCATTCCAGTGTTGCTTTGGCTGTATGCTTGGGGTCATTGTCCTGTTGGAACGTAAATCTTGGCTGCAGTCTAAGGTCTTTTTCACTCTGAAGCAGGTTCTGCTCAAGGATTTACCAGTATTTGGCTCTATTCATTGTTCCCTCTATCCTTGCAAGTCTCCCAGTCCCTGCTGCTGAAAAGCATCCCCATAGCATGATGCTGCAACCACCATGCTTCATGGTAGGGACGGAATGAGATGGGTGCTGAGCTGTGCTTGGTTTCCATGAGACGTAGCACTTTGCATTCAGGCCAAAGAGTTCAATTTTCATCTCACCAAACCACAGAATATTTTGCCTCGTGCTCTCAGAGTCTTTCACGTGCCTTTTTGTAAACTCCAGGCGTGCTGTCATGTGCCTTTTTTCTCAGGTGTGGCTTCCATCTGGCCACTCTCCCATCGAACCAAAATTTTTGAAGTGCTGCAGAGATTATTGTCCTTCTGGCAGGTTCTCCCATCTCCACCTGTAGTTCTGAAGTCTGTAGTTCTGTCAGAGTTGTTATTGGGTTATTGGTCCCCTCCCTGACCAAGGTCTTGCTTGACCAATTTCTCAGTTTGGTCGGGCGGCCAGCTCTAGGAAGAGTCTGGATAGTTCCATATTATTTCCATTTCCTAACGATGGAGCTCACTGTGCTCTTGGGAACTTTCAACACTAGAAATTGTTTTATACCCTTCCCCAGATTTATGCCTCCTCACAATTCTATGGACAGTTCCATGGACTTCTTGGTAGTTCCTGCCCCGACATGTACTGTCAACTGTGGGACCTTATATAGAAAGGTGTGTTTCTTTCTAAATCATGTCCAAGCAATTGAATTGGCCACAAGTGGACTCCATTCAAGTTGTGGAGACATCTCAAGGATGATCAAAGAAAATTGGACGTACCTGAGCTCAATTTGGAGTATAATAGGAAAGGGGTTGACAAGTTATTGACACCGGGCATTTCCGATTTTCATTTTTAATTGATTTGTAAAAATTTCTGAAAAATACGTTTTCACTTTGGTATTATGGGGTATTATATGTGTATCAGTAACAAATTTTTTTAATGCAATCCATTTTAGGCTGTAACAGCAAAATGTGACACAAGTTGAGGGGTGTGAATACTTTCTGAAGGCACTGCAGCACGATATTTCAAAAAGTAAGAGATAAGAAGTTTATTAGATTTTGGTTCAAGTCCAGATCCAGATCCGGTTTATCAATGGGATACAAAGCGTAAATTGTTTCGCCTGGCAGAGTATATGCCCTACCGAGTTCTGTACAAGTTCATTGGTTGCATCCCTCTTTTACTGACGCTATTTGCAAGGGGACAGTTGAACAGTTTGTAGAATGCGATGAAAACAACACAACACTGAAAGATCACATGTTTACTTTATAATTGTATTTTCCCTTTACAGAAATGCACTTACACAAGGGTATGTAAGGAACTAACTCAGGAAGAAGCCACTTGGACGATCATGCATGTACTACATCAACACCACAACATTTCAATCGATCATTTTATTGACTCAATTTCTTTGTTTGGGGGAAAGCGGGGAAAATATATTGGGGAAAACTTTTTTTATATTAATTTGGTTGGGGTTTGGAACACCTTCACATTTTGATAAGACCCTCTGCCAAACATCACAATCACAAGAAAGGTATCCAATCACACATCCATCCATACCTCAGCTACATACCAGTCTTACCAATCAATATCCATGTGCCCTTCCATCCCCAGTGTTTAAAGCTACTCATCTAATTGTAGTTTAAAGCTATCTACTGTTTCTGCTACCGCTACCTTTCCAGGGAGATCATTCCATGTATTAATTACTCTCTGAGTGAAAGACCCTTGCCTGCGAGCTTCATACGGTCTTAGCTCCCCTCATATTTGCTCTCAGATTGTGCCCCCAAGTCTAATCACTGTCCATTCTGTTGAAAAACTTGTGCATTTTTTTTTTGTTTATACCCTTAATTATATTAGACATCTCTATCACATCAACGAAAATCACGGGGACAACTTCTTTCTAATCCAAAATGTTCTGTATAGTTCAGCAACTCATAACGGAGTGGAGCTCGGCCTGGAATCAATCTAGTAGTTCTATGCTGAACCCTCTCTATGGCAGCGATGGCCTTCCTAGAATGTGGTGACTAAAGCTAAAAACAATATTCTCGACGAGGCTTCATTGGTTTCATGTATAGTGTTAACACTACCTGTTTTTTGATTTATAATTTATCCCCCTCTGTATACAACTGCTTACCCCCCCTACTCTCCCAGGTATCTACGACCATCCCAACATCTTCCTCTTGACTCATTTTTTTTTTCAAGGTCTCTGTGATGCAGTCAAATAGAAATCTGACAACTGCTCCTGGAGTGAGGCCTCAATACTCTGAGTTCCTCCTCAACGTCATTAAATCTTGTGCCAGAAATGAGGAACTTTAGTTGTCAGAACAAACGATCACAAATTGTGACCAGATCGAGACTGCAAGGTGGCGATCACTACTTCTACTACTATTAGTACAACTACTACTATTACTACTACTAATAATCTGCATGATTATTACCAGTTAAGGGGCAAAGCCCCTTGAGGGTTGACCCTTTGCACTTTGTTTCCCCTTGGTGCAGGTTCCCCATCTGTGTCGGAGTGACAACCCGTCCAGGATTGTGCCCAATAGCCAAGGAGACTGCTTAGGCAGCACCAATGCTCTCTCTGCACAGAGTATGGTCCCAATGGATGGATGGTATAGGGGGAACATGAGGTTATGGCAGGAATTTGTAATTTGTTCATGGTGCCAGTGATTGCTCGCCTACTCTTCAAGAAGGACACTGTGGGATATTTGACGTCCACCAATTAATGTCAGCAGATGGGATGCCCTCTTGATGTCCATCCAAGGGGCGGCGCATACTGCCGAATCACCCTGACTGTAAACCATCAGGATTACAGTTTATAGTTGGGCCGAGATTCAAACCCAGGCTAGACAGCTTCGAGGAGAGTGTATGTACCTCAAGGCCATCCTGCCAGGCATAATGTGGTGATTCCACTGCCTGAACCCACAGAATGGAGTGACAGCTGTGCAACAAGATGAACACGACGCATAGCACTTTTGCCATGGAAGAGGAGCACGCGCTTCATTGAGATTCTAGCCATCTCTTCTTTATGACCTCACAAATCGGCACAACATTCCACATTTACCGTACCATTATGGGGCTTGCAATGAAATCAGTAGCATACCCGTGGGATTCCCAAAGATTGATCCTATAATTTTGTCAACCAAGGATTGAGTGTGGAACTTCTTAAGAACTACGAGTCCCATGTGCTTTCTCTGCAAAGACTAGTTTGCTGGAGAGCTGCCAGTTGTGAATCCACATCACATCACAAGTACCCAGATAATGCAACGCTTCTGGATTGGAATTACAGATCCTCATAAGCTCTCAAAATCAACTCAACCCATTTGTAGTGATCCTAAGCACAGAGGTCGTTGGAAGTCCATCTCAGGGATCAAACTCATGAATTGTAGCCATAGCACTACCACGAAAATAACAAACTTGTGCCATCATTTAATCAACCTTCATTCAGCAATTCCGCAGCAAAAAGAACGCCTCGAAATGAACAACTGTTTCTGCCAATTTGGGATCATCTGGATCGGGGACAATGTTTGAGGGACTCGTGATCACAAACTCGGTGGACCATTTGAGACCACGCATCGAGGGGCGTTATCACTGTGCTTGACCACACATGCCTTTGTGCATTTGCTAGAGGCCTCTTGCTCTTTCCCTGAAAAGCAATTTAATTACTGGACAATGCTCGATTTTGCTTCAATCCAATAACTTAATGTGGTGGGCAGTTTCAGGTTCTTTGAAACATTGAAACACGAACAAAAGGTATCAATAGCAAGCGATAAGCAAACACGGAGGTTTAACCGGGCCAAATTGTCCGACTTTGCGACACCAGGTAAACAGTTTGTTGTATGACCTTTTTGACCTGCCCTCGTATTTACAAGTTTTATAACGTGTTGTGGTTTCACCGAGACGTGGAGTTTCAGAGCGATCGGATAAATGCGTTGGTAGTTGTGCTCAGTTGGTACTTGGTAGTTGTGATGAATTACCACAAGGCATGATTTGAAGTGAAAATCCATGCCTTGCGTGGCGGTCAGTGTTGGTGGATGGGTTTGGGGGGGGGGAGGGCACAAGAGGATAGGGATGAATGATTGGCAATACGTTTGCATCCATGTGCTTCATTGATACTTTGAGTGTTTATTTTTTTCACTGATATTTAGTGTGGTTCTCTCACTTAGAGAATACTAGGTGTGCTGACCCATTGCTTCACTGAAGGGTTTAATCAGAGGATTTGATTTCACAAACATATTGCATGTCAATCAAAGTCTTAATGAGGATGGAAAATGAAGTGAAAAACATAAAAAAGGATCCTTACTATAATTCACGGACTGATATGCGTTTGTTGCGCTGTTCCTCCGAAAGTTCAAATTACATCCTGACTCGCTACGTAGGATCAGCATGACCCCGATTAATGTGTCGGGGTGTTTCTATCTTTGCCGGTGGTCTTGGGAGGTTGGGGGAGGGGGTAGGTGTATGCAAATTCTCAATCTAAATGTGTATCATCTAGCACCACCTCCAGGTGGGGGAACGTATTACAAGTCTATTTACGGTACAGTATTCCTGTCCCAACGTTTTCCAATGCTGTGAGGTGTTTTGAATTGTAAGCAGTAGGTATGTTTTTGCTTCATGCATGGAATCCGGGTCATTTATTTTTATTTTTGAGAGTGATGAGGCAGCTGTCAGTTGCCTATACACCGCCCAAATAAAGGTACCGTATGTGTCAGAAGAACGTGTTGCTTGCTTGGAACTAGATCGCCCATAGTGCGGGTACTCAGCTAGTTTGAATAACATGGAGTTGTTGTTGCTTTTGCTGGTGCTGTGGTTGTTGTTGTTGTTGTTGTTTGTATGCTCCTTCGGTGTCCTGAAGGGTTTTACTGCTGTGTTGGAATAATAAATGTTACCGATGGAACTGCTGCATGAAGTTCCCATTCCCACTTTTTCTTCTTCAATTGCGGAAAGATGGGCTTTTTAAAACAGGAATTTTTGTGATTAAACGGACAAATTTTTGTGATTAAACGGACAAATTTTTTGTTCCAAGTAAATCGATCATTAGCTTTCCAACGGTCCCATTTCTATGATTCTATGACAGCAGGAACCGTTGAGAATGAAGCATGACGGATGCACACACGGACGCTTCTCCTTTTAGTAATAGATGTGCGTGACATTGTACAGTGGCACAGACGAACCCTCCACCAATGATGCTACCCCACAGCCTTGTGCATTGTGCTGCATACAAAAGAAGAAATGAGGTTTTTTGGTGCACAAAATCGCTCGTACAAAATCTAGACAGAGTGCAAGAAGAGCAAGGGAGGAAGGTGGACAGAGTGCAAGAAGGGCAAGGGAGGAAGGTGGACAGAGCGCAAGAAGAGCAAGGAGGAAGGTGGACAGAGTGCAAGAAGGGCAAGGGAGGAAGGTGGACAGAGTGCAAGAAGGGCAAGGGAGGAAGGTGGACAGAGTGCAAGAAGGGCAAGGGAGGAAGGTGGACAGAGTGCAAGAAGGGCAAGGGAGGAAGGTGGACAGAGTGCAAGAAGGGCAAGGGAGGAAGGTGGACAGAGCACAAGAAGGGCAAGGGAGGAAGGTGGACAGAGCGCAAGAAGAGCAAGGGAGGAAGGTGGACAGAGTGCAAGAAGGGCAAGGGAGGAAGGTGGACAGAGCGCAAGAAGAGCAAGGAGGAAGGTGGACAGAGTGCAAGAAGGGCAAGGGAGGAAGGTGGACAGAGTGCAAGAAGGGCAAGGGAGGAAGGTGGACAGAGTGCAAGAAGGGCAAGGGAGGAAGGTGGACAGAGTGCAAGAAGGGCAAGGGAGGAAGGTGGACAGAGTGCAAGAAGGGCAAGGAAGGAAGGTGGACAAAGTGCAAGAAGGGCAAGGGAGGAAGGTGGACAGAGTGCAAGAAGGGCAAGGGAGGAAGGTGGACAGAGCACAAGAAGGGCAAGGGAGGAAGGTGGACAGAGCGCAAGAAGAGCAAGGAGGAAGGTGGACAGAGTGCAAGAAGGGCAAGGGAGGAAGGTGGACAGAGTGCAAGAAGGGCAAGGGAGGAAGGTGGACAGAGCGCAAGAAGAGCAAGGGAGGAAGGTGGACAGAGTGCAAGAAGGGCAAGGGAGGAAGGTGGACAGAATGCAAGAAGGGCAAGGGAGGAAGGTGGACAGAGTGCAAGAAGGGCAAGGGAGGAAGGTGGACAGAGTGCAAGAAGGGCAAGGGAGGAAGGTGGACAGAGTGCAAGAAGGGCAAGGGAGGAAGGTGGACATAGTGCAAGAAGGGTAAGGGAGAAAGGTGGACAGAGTGCAAGAAGGGTAAGGGAGGAAGGTGGACAGAGTGCAAGAAGGGCAAGGGAGGAAGGTGGACTGAGCGGGTGATGGGGAGTGGGAGGTGGACCAGTTCAGTTTCGTGCTTGCATGCTGTATAAAGGGAAGTAAGGGCAAAGGGAGGACGGGGTGTCCAAACCTTTGCCATTAAAATAATTGAATCCGAAGAAGACCACAAGGGAGTGAGGTTTAAAAAAATCCTTTCATCCAAAGACCGCAACAAATGCCTCTTTTACATCAGACCGGCCATACCTTTTGGAAGGGCCAGAACACCCATCATGGATCAAGAAATGTCTCACCACGAAATAGGTTTGAACACAAGCACCAATCCCCAGTGTAACTTTGATGTGCTAATGAAAGGCGATTTGCAAATGCACTCATTGCAGACACATGGTTGCTTTGGTATGCAAATTGAGGCCTGTATAATCCTTGCAATAAAGGCTCAAATATGCAAACAGTGTTTTTAGCATCGCATCAAATACAAAATATTCGAAATTAAATGTCGCTACGAATCAGCAAAAGCCTGGTGTTGGTTTAACGGTAAAGGTGGCTGCCTTAAGATCTTAGGGTCTTAAGTTTGAGCCCCTATCGGGCAGGTAAACACTACCAGGTGGGTTGAGTCAGCCTGTCATTATTCCGAGGTCGGCAAAATGAGTACCAGCTTAGTGGAAACGAGGCACTGCATCAGCAGCACAGCCGCATTTGCAGCAATGATGCAACCAGTATCCACGGGCTGCATACAAAATAATAATAAAAATCAGCAAAAGGTAATGCATGTCCTGTTTAGCAATAGCTTCTGAACTCTGGAAACTCGGGTTCAAATCCCATACATGTACTATTATGTATTTGTCCAGAATTCACATTAAAGTACACTGACATCTACCAATGTCTTTATCCCACGTGTGATTTATTTACAAGATCGCTATAAGCCGAAGATCAACATAAATAAACAAACTGTGGAATTCCACATGGTACACTGGAAAATTTCATCATCATTATTATCATAATCACCAATGTACCATACTCAGGAGTTCGGACAAAGCATCAGTGCTGCCAAAGCACTCATGGCAAGGGTTACGATATGGGTGCTTTGCTGTTTCCTTCCCAGTGATCAGGTGGGGCAGGGCAGGAATTTGGAATTTGTTCCATCAAGATACCAGAGATAACTCACCCACTCTTCAAAAAGGACACCGTCAGATCTATGACATCTAGTGCAGGCAGACAGGTCCACCGACTTACTGTTCTTCCTATGGATGACACACTCGGTGATGCAACACCCACCCAGCCAGCGAAACGCTAAAGTGCCAGTTTATGGCCAGACTGATATTCAAACCCAGGTTAGACAGCTTAAAGGTGAGTGTGCACACCTTTATGCTATCCCGCCAGCCCCTGGAAAGTATAGTACAAGCTGATTAGAATAAAACAAAGTGTGGAAAAGGCAATCAATTTGTGAAGATACACCACACCCCTAAAATAAATAAATAAAATGTGGCAAATCTATCACACACAGGTGTTCGGGTCAATTCTCATAAATCAACGAGACTTCCAAATTCCCTCTGCTTTTGAAGGAACGTAAAGAGAAAGAAAACGAAAGAAACAACAATAGTGCTCCTTGTTCTAAGAGGTTGATTCTTAGTAAAATAAATGTTTTTGGAACTCGGGTGGTTACGTATGACAATTTGATCTTCTCGATACCTGGGCCTGAAATAAAAAAAAGGTTCACAAGAACAAAATCGGCAGTTTGAAAAATAAATAAACAACAAAAAAATGGACGAACAAATATGACAGACTCCCACAAATACAAGTGGATTCACTCTGCGGATGTATAATCACGATTCACTCCGTCTTAAACAAAAGTCTTAACCGAGGTTTATCAATATTACATTCATATCAATAGAAGTCGGTGGCACACCATTGCAAATCCCCACGCTTCCCACCTAAAGCAAAATTGAAAGATGGCAAAAGGTTCCACCAGGAGTGACCCCCATATCAAATTTTGAGTTGAATTTTTTTCCCCGTTTTGAGCCCTTTGACCTTCAGTGCCCACCTGCTGAGACTTGAACCGGGGGTCGAATCCCCCCCCCCAAAAAAAAATCGTTACATATTTCATACATCACCTAATGTTGATTGCATACACAGCGGTTCATCCAAAAGATGTTTAACTAGAGAGTTGGTGTCAAAGCCACCCAATGCTCGCCTGTTTATACATTTATCGTTTTTATTAAAAGACTAGTCTAATATTTTTTTATAAAGCATTGCAGTGAAGTCTGATCCAAATAATTTTAAAGCAATATAAGTAAAAAATAGTGTGGTAGATAAAAACATTAGAAAGGAAATAACTTGCACCAAAAACTTTAACATTTTCACGCTGACGCTCATGCCGGGGGTATCGCTATAGCTCTCTGTTCTTCGAACAGGCGAGCTAAAAATGTGCCTGTAGTTCCATATTTTAGACCCCATCCTAGGGGGTGCGGCCAAAATGACACTGCTCTTGCACCTTCTTGCCATATGGTGATCATAACTACCAAGTTTAGTGAATTTCTGCAGAACCGTTTAGGAGGAGATTGCGTGACGGACGGACTGACAGACAGAGGCGATTACGATATCCCTCCGTTTTTTTTCAAAAAGCATGGGGATCATTATTTCAACAAAATTGTCTAATGCTCATGATGGAGCTTGGAAACACTACACGCAGCACGTGCAGGAAAACGACCCACGTGACCATGTATTCTTTTGAGGAAAAAAAAAGGTCACGTGTATCATCCCGAAAGCCACGCCATGTGCACTCATTCGATGCAGAGTCCAAACGATGGCAATGGCACCTTGAAAGCTTGGGACCATCGAGGGAATGTACACTGCTGTGGTTGAGGCAACAGGCTGGCAGAACGGGGTGCTCTATGATGCAAAACACCGCTCATAGTTTCGGAAGAACGGACAAGCGTTCCCATCTCTAATCTTGTGCTTAAACCATTCCACACTGACAGAGCAGCCTCAGCAATGATGAAAAGGTTAACATATCGGCCCGAAGCCCTTAGAGAACAAACCTAAAGGAGGGACAGCTACATAACAGTAAGAGATGTTTGAAGTTGCTTTTGTGTTGAACGAGGGCAGAGATCATTTCATTACAGTGATGATGTGCAAAAGGGAATGCGAAAAACATTTGTTTACGCTCGTGGTACCCAATAAATATTCACTTAACTTCTATTCCAGTGTCCTGGACATTGTTGCAAAGTTCCTCACAAGCACATGAACAAACAGGGGGAGGATTATTCCTTAATTGTGAATGGAGAAGCTTTTAAATAATATAATGGGAAAGTAATATGCTTTAAATCAACCTGTTCATGTGATCTGGCAAGTGGATAGAGTTTAAATAGATAAAAGAAATAAAATAAAGCCACTCGAATGTTACTCCAACTTCAAAAGAATTCATAACCACATGATCACTTAATGTAATAGTTTTAAATTTTCATATTTTTTTATTGTTAATGCACATTGAAAGCCTTTCCTATCAGGGCCAAAGTCTCTGGGAGTCATTGTCGCATACGTCGAGCGGGTATATAAACCTTCAAAAGACCAATATCTGACAAATAATACCCAGTTGTCTGTTGAACACACTAATGCCATATTAATATGTCTTTCATACAAAGGATTCAAAAACAATTATAATGTTAATACAATATAATTTAATCGGTATTTGTACATATTCTACAAACCCCACCACTCCACTTCCACACCATGTGGGCCTTTTAAGTAAGATTTGACGAACGCCAGAGAGGGTTGGTGAGAGTCGGTAAGCAGCAGGAGGTGTTGGAGAATAGCGCAGAAACTCTCCCCCCCTCCCTTCCCTCCCCCCAAAAAACAAAGCAAAAAAAAACCCAGAAGATATTTGGAAAAAATAAAAATAAAAATTGGGAGATAGTGGAGAGATAAGGGGGGGAAATGGGGCGGGTGGCAAAGGGTGCGTTTAATTGAAATTAACCACCGGGTGTCAGACGGACTGAATAGGCCGTTCTAACGACAATGAAATTGCTCCAATTATGAGGATTGCGTGAGACAGATGCATGCGGTGATATTAGCATGGCAGCATCGAGGGGTGGTTGCCAAGCCAGCGGGCGGTCCTGCACAGCGTCTGCTTTTGGCTCCCATGGCTACTGAGACTGCAACTGTGGCAGAGCGGTCTTGCCCGTACTCTTTTCACTGTTGTTCCTGCAGCTGATTATTCAACTGAAACTGCTGCCTCTGCTCGTGTTTCTCCTGCAAAGCATTTCTGTAACGCTGGTGCTAAATCTTTCGATGATGCGTTTTGATCGGGTTGTCACTCTCGTTCTTGCTTCCAATGCATTCGCTTCCCATGAATCCATTATCTATCATCCAAACACACATTTCAACACGACTCGATTATGTATTCAGTTTGTTGGTTGCTTTATTCATTTCCCATGTTGGTTTGGGAGTTGGGACTGGGGTGAAACCCACCAACTGATACACTACTACATCCCCCAAGACCCAAAACTACAACACTCGCAACCCCCACTTTGCTTCTGCAATGGTACAATGTCATTGAAAATTAACTACAACATAACTCACCAGTCAATTAATCATTTCTTGATTAAATACCATCGTATCCATTCATCAACTTTGGAGGCCCGTCAAAATTTGACCGGAGCTAAAGCTGCCTTGTGAGAAAGTTTATGTTCAAATACATGCATCAGAAAGTCAATGCCAAGGCGTCATGACCTTTCCATTTCATAAGTCATAGAGTACACATTTCACAGATGGAGCAGTTGTGAGAGTGTGGTCTTGATGTCAAACCACTAAACATGCCAGCACATAAATCGCTATGACCTGTACCTGCCACACAGTTAAGAATTTCCTTTGTTTATCAGGAGTGTCGGAGTGGCGACTCGTCCAGGATTGTAACCCCTCGCCAAGAAATTGCTTTGTCAAAATTAGTGCAACGTATACAACATGGTGCACAGGACA
>NC_140974.1:36499063-36699063 GCF_056783735.1 Eptatretus burgeri | reverse complement strand
TATATATATATATATATATATATATATATATATATATATATATATATATATATATGTAAATGTATATATATATATATATATATATATATATATATATATATATATATATATATATATATATATATATATATATATATATATATATATGTAAATGTATATATATATATATATATATATATATATACATATATATATGTAAATGTATATGTATATATATATATATATATATATATATATATATATATATATATATATATATATATATATATATATATATTGTTGTGGTTACCAAATTCGCAAACCACCATTCAGGTCCCTTAGGTGAGATATCTCGGTAAGTATATGTGTAGTTAGGCCCAAACCCGTGGTCTGGTGGGAATACATGTCATTTATGCGTGCTGCGACTCTTCAGGATAGCCGTTTTTCTTTTACTATCTTTATTTTGGACCAACCGCCATTGTTGCCACCGCCAACCGCGTCTCAACAGTCGTCACAACATCAACCACCCACCGCGGCGCCGCTTCACCACAACAGCCACGACCTTGACCGTCAACCCTCGCAACCGTCGCATCGCCACCGTTCTTGCGCCGCTTGTGGGTACTGGTATTGGACTCGTGCAGGGCACGCGCCGAACAGCGTGTACAAAAACACGGATTTTCCGCTCCAAAAACGGATCAAAAACGACACACGCCCACTTTTGTTCCGTCCAATCGGTGAGCGAGGGGCGATTTGGCCCCGCCTCCAGGGCGTTGGAGGGCGGTCGCTATATGCAAATTCATGGATCAAAATGCATTCACGCCCACTTTTTCTCGGGCCAATGGGTTGCGAGGTGAAAGGTCGAAGGCAGGGGGTCAAAGGCGAAGCCATGGGGCTTATATAAGCGGCTGCGTTCGTCAGAAAAGGGGTGGTTGGTCGTCGTCGTCGTCGTGTGCGTTGGAGTCGGAGCGAAGAGGACGGAGCTGTGGAGAGGCGGCGAAGGCAGACGAGGGGGTGCTCGCGTCGTGCCGGGAGCTGCACACCAGGGAGGCCGACGGCGCGACCTGGTCGAGGTGGAGACGCTCGCCGCGGGACTCGAGACAGAGTAAAAATCCTCCTTTCCCCGAGCATCAGCAACCCCCTCCTGTTTCCCCCCCCCCCACGCTGAGATAGTGCGACCACGGGGGCGCCTTTTCCCACCCCCTACCAGACACTGTCCACGAGGCCCGCGGAGTTGAGGCACCATCGCCGCTCCGCGTCTCATCACCAGACGGGTAGGCCCGACCGGTCTCGGCCTCAGGCCCGCCTCATCCTTGAGGGTGTTCTTTTTCTTGGTTTTGGGTATGTGTTGTCGGCGCCGTCTGTGAAGTAGAATTGTATAAGTGTTGCCGTGTGCTCGGTAGTCGGATAGCTCTGCATTGTGTCTTCGCTTTCACATTTGCTTTTTGTGTAAAATTGCATTGTGTTTCTTCTTCTTTTTCTATGTGCTTTTGGTGGAATTGTATATGTGTGCTTTCCGTTCATCGCGAATAAATGTGCTTTATGTTGAACTGTTTCCCGCTTCGCTTCGTCATTTCTTTCATTGAATCCTCATCTTGCTTCACGAAAAGGGTTGGTCGTGGGCTGAATACGCCCGATAATTAATCGAACCGTCGAGGCCGACGATAACACCGCTCGGTTATCCCGATAGTACGGAACGGGTCGCTTAAGTGGCCCGTGTCCGAAGTCGACCTGCGGCGAGGTGCGATCGCCCGGTCTACCCTCCGTGTGGGTACTTAGGTAGGTCGAATTTGGCGAGCAACCCTATCCCACGCGGGGGCCGATTGGCTCGATCGCGGTGAGACCGAAAGATCCACCCGTGACTGGTTCCCGGCGTTAGTCCGAGAGGGTCACGACTGGATTGTCCGTCCGGTGGGCGACGTGCCGCGATTCGAGTTACGTGGCCGTCAGCACGCCGGCGGGCGCGAATCCGTAACACTGGTGTCAGGTCGTGCGATACAAATCCATCGCCCTCCTCGCGGCACTGGTAACGGAGAACGGGAAAACGGGCTGTCCTGTCTCCAATTAAATTCACGGGAATCGGTCCAGGGGTGAGAGAAGCGACCCCCGATTCCCTCCAAATTACGAGCGAGCGAAATTAACCCTTCACGAGAAGCAAGATGGCGTCTCAAGGCGAGCGGGAGCCGGGGGTATTAGAAATGGATGTAGAATGTGTAGAATCCATGGCTCAGGATGGAATACCCGTGCAGGAAATGTTAATTGTACAGGAAAACGAACTCGCCCAACTGAACCCAGAGCCCGAAATGGGTGCGGCAGCGGCCGCGGTGTATGACACCTCCCCTCCCCCTCTCCACCAAAACCCTTCCCCAACCCCTGCCGAAACGGCTCACTCAAGCGCACCCGACATGGCCCAGCTATGCGCCATGCTGGCGGAAATGACAGCGAAGATGAATGCGAACATGAACAAGCAAATGGACGAAGTAAAAACGAGGATGGATGCGAATACACAGCAAATAAACGGAATGGAAGCAAACATGAAGGAAGAAATGAAAGAGCTGCGGGGTGAGACGCAGAACATGGGCCGATGCCTGCAGGCGGGCATGAAGGCCGTGACCAGGGAGCTGGGAATGGCGACTCCACGTGTGGGAGCAAACGAGCTGGAAGGGGGTGCAACGGCTGACAGGCCCGCGGTGGAGGCGGGTAAAAAAATAATTCGGGGGGCGTGTTGGGCGAGGGTCGTGACAGAAGAATCGACGATGACCAAAAGGGAAAAATTAAATGGGGAGACCAAAACGTGTGAGACGAGACACGAGGTGACGACAACGGAAATAATAGTTGAGACAAGGGAGGTAAAGGGTGAAGAGGTGACCGAGTTGGCAGAGACACGGGAGACAGAAAAAATAGAGGAAAGACGACACGATGAAGACGGGGTAAGTGACGCACACACACACACGGAGGTAGTGGAGGATAATGGGGGTGAGCTGGCGGACCGTGCAGGGACCCGGTGCGAGCAGCGGGATGGCCTCCTCCAGGAACGAGGGGAGGGAGTATGCCCCCTTGAGGCGAGTCACGACTTGGTGAGTTCGGTCGTGCTTTGCGAGGTTGAGGGGACGGGTGCTGTGAACGGGTGCTTGGAGAGCTTGGGGGGTATAGAGGCCCCGGAGACTCTTGTGGGGACACGAATCTCCAGTGTGGTTGTCCCGGTGTGTGTGGTGCAGGGTGTGAGTGCGTCCCCGTGTGTGGTTGTCCCGGTGTGTGTGGTGCAGGGTGTGAGTGCGTCCCCGTGTGTGGAAGCGACCCCGTGTGTGAGTGGTGTGGTGGCGATGGTGCCAGAGTACGTGCTTCTCAGCACGCCGTGTGTGGATGAGGCACCGTGTGTGGAAGAGGCCGTGTGTGTGAGTGAAACGGCCAGTGTGGATGAGGCACCGCGGGTGAGTGCCCCCGATTGTGTGAGTGAGGCACGGAGTGTGGATGAGGCACCGCGGGTGAGTGCCCCCGCGTGTGTAAGTAGTATGGTTTGTGTGAGTAGTGAGGCACGCGTGAGTGAACGGCCGTATGCAAGGGAGACCGTGTGTGTGAGAGAGCGGTATGTGAGGGAGATGTCGGTGGGCATGCGGGAGCACGCAGCCGCGTCTCCCGGGGTGAATGTGATGGAATGGAGTGTGAGCGTCGTAACACGCAGGTGTGCGTGGGTCGAATGGCGACGACGACGACAGAGGAAAGAAAGCCGAGTAGCGGCTGTAGTTGTTTCGGGGACCGTGCCGGGTTCACCCAGCAGTGAGCACGAGGTTCGTGCTGTGCAACGCACGAGACCACCACGTGCTCGCTTGCGAGAATGAAGTCCCGGTCCGGAAACGCACGCGGTGGATTTGCCGATCCCGCGGACGGACAAAGTTTAGGCAGGATAATGGATTTGGACCGGACGGGTTCTCCACGCGATCGTGTGTGTTAAGCTCCAACGGGCAAAGCACATGTGTTCGCGTGGGGAACCCCTCGAGACGTGGGGCTTGTGTTTTTTTTTATGCGCACGGTGACGTCATGGCTGCACGTGGGGTTGGAACCCGGCAGGAGGGGCATCCCTGCCGGATGGTGCCGTCCAAGGAGGGACGAGGAACACGTGCAGCTGCATAACGTCACGGGCAGGTGCAAAGTGCGCGAGCTCTGAGTTGCCGCGCTGGCGCTGCGCATGTAAAGAAAAAAAAAAAAAAAAAAGCAAGCCTCACTTTCGGGTGCACAGGATTCCTGGGCAAGGGGTGGAAGACCCCCTTGAACCCGGGGCACAGGATGGAAACTAGTTAGGGGGAAGGGTTAGCTTAGTTAGACCGACTTCATGGGGCAGGGGTAAGTCCTCATGGAGTCCGTGGAATGGATTAGTTAGAGGGATTGTAGCCAGATTTAGGTTGGGAAATAAAATGATTTATTTGGAGACAGTGACAGACTTGGGAATGTGTAGGGGGGACGTAGTTTAGCTACGTAGCGTTAAAAGGAACGTGCTGCAGTTTAAGGGACGACGTGGGAGCGCGAGTTAGTTAGGGGATGCAGATAGAAGGATGGCAGAGTTCAGCGGTGTGTGTGTTGAAGAGTTGGTGAGTTGTGAGGTGAGTACTTGTTGAGTGAGTGAGGCCAGCGGGTCTGTGTGAGTGGAGCGAATGGGGAATGCATGGTGCGATGAGTGATTGGGGGGAGGAGTGACTCCCGCCCAAGGGACCCCGGGGTCAGTGTAGAGTGAGTTCGGGGGTTAGTCAAATTGAAAAATGGAGGTCGTTTTGTTGTTGGTGGCTGTGTAGGCTCGAAACCCGTTTGGAGTGGTGCAGGAGCCCTGTTGACGGGCTTGGGAGCGTGGCTGCGAAAGGTGAGTATCGCTGAGTGGGTACCCTGGGCACCAGGCTAGTCGGCCGCGGTAGGCCATGGGCCCATGGGGGCCGGGATAGAGTTGTGGGCACGGGTGCGCCTGCTTGGTGCGGGGGCCCGGGGCGCCATTAGCCACGTGGGCAGTGTTGTGGGCAAGGGTGACCCTCGGAAAGGGGCCCGGGAAGCCAGCCTGCCACGTGTGCGTTTCAGGGGAGGTGCCATGGGGGGCACTCCCCGGTGTTAGGGAGCTGGTAGGCTCAGAGGCAGTGTAGTGCCCGGGGGTGCCATAGCGGGAGAATCGGCAGAGGGTCGTGCCTGCCAAAGGGAGCAACGTGTCCCAGCCAGGAGACCGTGTGAGGGCACGGAGAGAAAATTGGGGGGGCGAGGCCCGAAATTGTGAGGACACCAACACAGGCGACGGGAATCTGGGTTGTTAGAACCAATAGTTTAAGCGAGAGGCGCTTATTGAAAGCCCCGGGGTAGTTTAACAGTTAAATGGTTAGGGTAGATTAGGAGATGTACCCCTCCGCACCATCCATCCCTTCGCTGTCGTTGTGGGCCGCTGGACCCACTTGGTGTTAAGATCGCCGAACTCTGGGGAGGCCATTCTGAGGCTTGAATTGGGCCTCGACACAGGACGCTAGCTCTCCCTTATTCCCCTCCGGGAAGGGAACGTAGGGGTTGGGAGTAGGCTAGGTGACAGGATAGGTTAGCCGAACAAGGACGATAAAGGGGGTTAGGGGACGATTTATAGTGGGGAAGTAAGAAAAAAAAAGTTGGGGCTAAATTGGGGTTTGACAAATTTAAGGGAGTGGGTATGTACAGTGACAGGCAAAGGTGATAGGTGGGAGGGAGACAGGTAGGTAGGTCCGAGCCCGCCTTCCAAGTGGCCAGCACCACCGCACTCCCTCCACCAACCTCCACTGAACGGCAAAGGCTGGCCAACTTCATCGGCTGGCCGTGTTTTGCTTCAAGGCGGAGGCCGGCCAACTTCATCGGCAGCTGTTGTTTTGCTGCGAGGCCTGTGCCGGCTGGATCGTCTGCAGCTGCTGTGCTGCAAGGCCTGTGCCGGCCCACTTCATCTGCCGGCTGGCTGTTTTTCTTCAAGGCCTGTGCCGGCTAGTTCATCTGCCGGCTGTGTTTGCCTGCAGCGGCCTTCTTCTGCGGGCTGTGTTTGCCTGCTGCCTTTGCCATGCCATGCCCACTGCCCAGGTTCACCAGCCCCGTTCAATTTTTGCTTTGCCCCCCCCCCCCCCTGTTCATTGCCATGTGCGCCAGGATCCGCAAGGCAACAGTTTGCAAGCTGCGAGAACTGCCCTGTTGGCAGCTACAACACGGGCCTGCAGTGGCGGCCCGTGCACCGTGTTTGTGTTCATCCATCCATTCGTTGTGTTCATTGCGTGTGCCACTTGAGCTGGCACGGAGACTGCGTTGTGCAGCCCATGCACCGTTGTGGTTCACTGCGTTCAGTTCAAAAGGGAAGGCCTTGGACTGCGTGTGAGCAGCCAGCCACGTTCCCTGTCACCTGCATTGTTTTGAGCCAGAGACTGCATGCGAGCAGCCTGGCTCCCTGCTAACTGCTTTTCTTTTGCAGAGTTCATTGATCCTGGGCCATGGTTTAGTGTAAAATTTGTAAGTTAAGGTTAAGATGTACTGTACATATGAGTGCGCCCCCGGCATGTTTGTCTTCGCGCCGGCAATTTTATTTAAGTCGTCCGTGTGAGTGAGTTTGTTTAGGTAGTTACGCAGCCCTCAGGTTATTTATTTTGGGGACACGAATACCATGAATGTCGCACTCAGGGATCCGTAGGTAAAATGTACTAGGGGAAAACTACACATGATGGCACACGAAAATTTGACGACTCGGGACGAGTCTGTAAAAAGGGGAGGGGGTAGTGTTGTGGTTACCAAATTCGCAAACCACCATTCAGGTCCCTTAGGTGAGATATCTCGGTAAGTATATGTGTAGTTAGGCCCAAACCCGTGGTCTAGTGGGAATACATGTCATTTATGCGTGCTGCGACTCTTCAGGATAGCCGTTTTTCTTTTACTATCTTTATTTTGGACCAACCGCCATTGTTGCCACCGCCAACCGCGTCTCAACAGTCGTCACAACATCAACCACCCACCGCGGCGCCGCTTCACCACAACAGCCACGACCTTGACCGTCAACCCTCGCAACCGTCGCATCGCCACCGTTCTTGCGCCGCTTGTGGGTACCGGTATTGGACTCGTGCAGGGCGCGCGCCGAACAGCGTGTACAAAAACACGGATTTTCCGCTCCAAAAACGGATCAAAAACGACACACGCCCACTTTTGTTCCGTCCAATCGGTGAGCGAGGGGCGATTTGGCCCCGCCTCCAGGGCGTTGGAGGGCGGTCGCTATATGCAAATTCATGGATCAAAATGCATTCACGCCCACTTTTTCTCGGGCCAATGGGGAGCGAGGTGAAAGGTCGAAGGCAGGGGGTCAAAGGCGAAGCCACGGGGCTTATATAAGTGGCTGCGTTCGTCAGAAAAGGGGTGGTTGGTCGTCGTCGTCGTCGTGTGCGTTGGAGTCGGAGCGAAGAGGACGGAGCTGTGGAGAGGCGGCGAAGGCAGACGAGGGGGTGCTCGCGTCGTGCCGGGAGCTGCACACCAGGGAGGCCGACGGCGCGACCTGGTCGAGGTGGAGACGCTCGTCGCGGGACTCGAGACAGAGTAAAAATCCTCCTTTCCCCGAGCATCAGCAACCCCCTCCTGTTTCCCCCCCCCCGCGCTGAGATAGTGCGACCACGGGGGCCCCTTTCCCCACCCCCTACCAGACACTGTCCACGAGGCCCGCGGAGTTGAGGCACCATCGCCGCTCCGCGTCTCATCACCAGACGGGTAGGCCCGACCCGGTCTCGGCCTCAGGCCCGCCTCATCCTTGAGGGTGTTCTTTTTCTTGGTTTTGGGTATGTGTTGTCGGCGCCGTCTGTGAAGTAGAATTGTATAAGTGTTGCCGTGTGCTCGGTAGTCGGATAGCTCTGCATTGTGTCTTCGCTTTCACATTTGCTTTTTGTGTAAAATTGCATTGTGTTTCTTCTTCTTTTTCTATGTGCTTTTGGTGGAATTGTATATGTGTGCTTTCCGTTCATCGCGAATAAATGTGCTTTATGTTGAACTGTTTCCCGCTTCGCTTCGTCATTTCTTTCATTGAATCCTCATCTTGCTTCACGTAAAGGGTTGGTAGTGGGCTGAATACGCCCGATAATTAATCGAACCGTCGAGGCCGACGATAACACCGCTCGGTTATCCCGATAGTACGGAACGGGTCGCTTAAGTGGCCCGTGTCCGAAGTCGACCTGCGGCGAGGTGCGATCGCCCGGTCTACCCTCCGTGTGGGTACTTAGGTAGGTCGAATTTGGCGAGCAACCCTATCCCACGCGGGGGCCGATTGGCTCGATCGCGGTGAGACCGAAAGATCCACCCGTGACTGGTTCCCGGCGTTAGTCCGAGAGGGTCACGACTGGATTGTCCGTCCGGTGGGCGACGTGCCGCGATTCGAGTTACGTGGCCGTCAGCACGCCGGCGGGCGCGAATCCGTAACAATATATATATATATATATATATATATATATATATATATATATATATATATATATATATATATATATGTATACATGTATATATATATATATAAATATATGTATATATGTATATATATATATATTTGTATATGTGTATATGTATATATGTATATATGTATATGTATATATATGTATATATGTATATATATATATATATATATATATATATATATATATGTATATATACATATGCCTGGTGTTGGCTTAATGGTTAGGGTGGTGGGCTTTGGATCCTATGATCCTGGGTTCAAACCCCACTCGGCTGTTGAATTCATACCAGGTGGGGTGAACTCTGCTTGTCATCCTTCTGGGGTCAGCACAATGAGTGCCAGCATGCTGTTACACTGTGTCGGAGTGGTGACCCATCCAAAATTGTGTCCGATAGCCAAGGAGACTGCTTAGGCAGCACCAACGCTCTGCACAGTGTATGGTCCCAATGGATAGATGGATATATATATATATATATATATATATATATATATATATATATATATATATATATATATATATATATATATATATATATATATATATTTGTAATGCAGTCATGGAGAAGACCACACCACACATTGACCATGGACTTTGCCGTGTGAGCTCATTGACCACGTGGGGTTTTTCAGAGCCCCAGATCCTCACATTGTGCCAGTTGATCTTCCCCAATACATGAAAGCAAGCTTCGTCTGTGAACATGACCTTTTTCAGATAATCTTTGTCATCCTCTATGGGATTAAGCATTTCCAAGGCAAACGCCTTCCATTTCAGTCTGTCATTTGTTTTGAGTTCCTGGTGAATCTGCACCTTATCGGCATAAAGCTTCAGTCTTGTTTCCAAAAGCCTGTGTACAATGGTAGTTGGTCGTCCCAGTTCTCTGGATGTGTGTTGAATTGATTTTCTGGGACTTTGTTGATACGATTCACGCACTTGTTCAACATCTGCTTCACATTTGCTTGGTCGACCGATACTTTTCTGTTTCTCAGAACTTCCAGTCTCCTTATATTAAACATCTTCTAACACTCTTTTATACGAGTCCGCGATGACGGATTCCTTCCATCCGTTGCACGGAAATTACGCTGAACTTGCATGTCGGATCTCGCCTTGAGGAACCATTTGACATACTGAGCTTTCTTCTGTGGAGTCGCCATTTTCTTTTACATTGAACCCCAGACCGGAAAATAAAGAAAACTTTTTTAGTTTCTGTATTATACAGGGTGTGTCAATAAAAGGTTAACCACTTCAAATGACCTTTGTACTTTTAGTCCTTACCTTAATTTTTTTGTGTTTTCTTGAAGTGATCAATGATCTTTGGAGAAATCATTCAAGCATAACCAAAGTATTCTATGGAAAAAAATAACGTTTTCTACGGAGAAAATAGTATACATTATCAAATGGTATTTTGAGACCAAATCAATTGCTTCTGTCCAGAGGAGGTTCTGCACTGAATGTGGAGTGCATCCCAGATACAACCCAAGCAAGCCAGCCATTTGGAAACTTGTGAAAAAGTTCAAAAGTGAAGGGGCAATTCTCAACATCAAGAAGGGCACGTCCGGTTGCCCAGGAAGTGTACGATGTGAAGGAAACATGGAACGAGTTTGTGAGCAAGTCATGCAAAGTCCGAATAAATCACATCGACAAAGATCGGCTGAACTGGGTCTCACTCCCAGCAGTATCAGAAGAATAATGAAACAAGATTTAAACCTCTTTCCATACCACATCACAACAGTCCATAAATTGACCGATGGGGACAAAGCAGCACGAGTTGCTTTGTGTGAGATGCTGCTGCAGAAGATGGAGGCAAACCCAAACTGGATTTGCGATGTGTGGTTTAGTGACGAGGCACACTTTCACGTCAATGTTGCTGTCAATTCACACAACAACATTTTCGGGGGAAGTCAAGGCCCAGATGAGGTTGAAAAGAAGTCACTTAAGGGTCGGAAAGTCACTGCTTTTGGGCCGTCAGCTATAGAGGTGTGTTTGGGCCATATTGGTTTGAAGACAAAAACGGAAGATTGATTACCATCAATCAAGAATGATACCGATCGATTGTCAATGCATTCGACAAGTACTGCAGCACTCCGTTGACAGTGGTACATGCAAGACGGTGCTACCCAGCATACAGCCAAATGAATCATTTGCCTTTCTGCATCAAAAATTCGGACGAGTTCTCAGTTTGCGTATGGAAAATGAATTTTCTCCACATTAGGCCGACCTCAATCTGCTGGATTTGTTCCTCTGGGGAGCTTGTAAGGATAACGTCTACAAGGAACATCGCAGATCTGAACCTGATTTGGAGGCTGCAATTGAGGCTTATGTGCAGACAGTAAACATTAAAACTTGCAGAAAGGTCATTGAAAACTTCCCATTTCGCGTGAATGCATGTTGTGTGCGTCGGGGTGTTCACATCAAACACTTCAACTCGAAGCACATTAATGCAAAATGAGTTTCATTTCCCAATGATTTGTTTTTCATTTTCCGAGTTAATTTTTTGTTTTGTTAACCTCCGCCATCGAAGATCGGAGGTTACTGTTTTTACCCCTTTCTGTTTGTTTGTTTGTTTGTTTGTGAACAGATTTACGGAAAAACTCCTTGACGGATTTCGACGAAACTTGGTGGGAGGATTAGGTATGGTCCAAGGATCATGCCATTAGATTTTGGACTTGGTCAAAAATCCAATATGGCCGCTATGGCGGCGATTTAAAAAAAAAAATTTGAATTTTTTTTTTGCATTTATACATGTTTTAAGTGATTTCCACCCCCCCCAAAAAAAATTGTTATAGAAAAAAAAAATTTTGCAACTTTTTTTTCAACAAAATTTCGATTTTTTTTTTTTTTTTGCATTTCTAGATGTTATAAGTGATTTCCAACAAAAAAACATGCCAAAATTATAATTGCGGATGATTTTGGAATTTCAGGTGGATATACCCACATAAAATCAATTTCTGTCTCAAGGAATCTAGTTATGACGAATGAATTGAGTATGTAAAAGTTAAAAGTAAAAGGGAAAGTTGCAAACTATAACTCTCTGAGCACTGTTGATGTCAAATTGAATGAATAGGATATCAGGTTCACTTGAGTGACCGAGCAGTATTGGCGGCGGAGGTTTTGCACTCTACCGAGTGCTTCCCCTCTAGTTACTCAATGTTTTGGTTAATAAAGTTTTGAAGTGGTTAACCTTTTATTGACACATCTTTGAAAGTATAAACCAAAGGGGATCATTGTATAATTTGTGGTTCCAAATAATTTAACAACCAAAGTTGTCAAGGTCTTTTTGGAACACCTTGTATATTGTGTTTGGCCACATCGTTCAATGGTAAAGAATCATTAAAAAAAAAATCGTATCAGGATCTTCATCAAAATCTAAACAATTCGTCTGTGTCACACAACCAACCTGTCCACCAAATTTTATCCGAATTCGTCCATAACTTTTTGAGATATCCTGCTCACAGACAAACAAACAAACAGTAGTAAATTCATAACCAGCACACGTGATCACATGCATAAGTGAGATAATTATTGAATTATCACCATATTCTGGGGGCTTATGCTCATTACAAGGATGTCACCTGAACAAAAGAGGAAACACTGACTACAGATCTACTAACTCGAAAAGTCTCCACTTGTGATTTATACAGACGTGCAATTGTTAATTAAATATTATCCACTCATCTGGACAACCTCTCATCCATGGTGAATGAAAGAGCACCTCATCAATAAAGGCAAGTCGAGATAACGAACGATCAAGAGTGACGTGAAAAAAACTTCTGCACCGTTGTGCTCTCATTTTTCTCATCCATTTTGAGTGCATGTACGAACATCGTCGTTTAAACTTTGTCACATATAGTCTTGCGCTGGGCTTTAAAGACTTGCTGTGCCAATTATTTCAAGATCACCGAATGTCAAACGCCATCGACATGGTCCATGTTTGCATCGGTGATTGACTTTCGCAGTCCACTTTTACTGTGAGGTGTGCCATTGCCATTTGACCTTTCTCGATATCGATTCATCAAATTATGGACAGCTTTCCTGCTGAATGGTTACATCTGCCAATTTTCAACACATTTTTAGATCCAACACCTTCTGCTTTCTGCAAAATAAATAAATAAATAAATAACAGTTAATCCACAACATACTACATTTCATCCTTTGAATCCTCAATTAAGATGTGATGTGTATTTCAAGGCAGTGGGACAGATAGCTCAGCCATTGCAATTTTTGCCTTATAAACCATCCTATGACTCGTCATGGGGTCTTGTATAAATCTGATGAGATTTTCATCAGATCTCATGAGAATTTATTGAAGGGAATTGGTGACATGGTTGTCCTTGGGTTTCCCTTGGGCTTGATGTCAATGACACTGCCATTCAAAGATGTGCAAACAGGAACATTGATTGCATCATGGAGTAAGCAATCTTTCAGAAGGGACATCAAAGCTGGCTATCCTATCTATAGTGCAAATGTTTAAAAAAAATAACTCATGCTATTATAATAGCTTGGCTTCCACTACCATGACAGATTTCATTCCCACCATGGGTTGATAATTTCACCTCAATCACACTCTTCTTGAGCTACGACCACAACAATAGCTCAATGATGATCCAGTGGTAATATTCCTCGAGAGATCGAGTAATAGTTTTGAAGAAAAACCACGATTGTTGGATTACCAATTGAATTTTTTCTGAAACATGTGAAGTGAAAAAAAACTTTCAACACATTGCTTATGTGTGAATGTATGTATGTATGTATAGTAAATGCCCATGCACATATGCTCATACATTTAGATGTAACAAATGTGTAGATGGAGATAGTGATACAGATGTTTAAATGGAAATAAAGTCAGAGACAAAAAGACAGGCAGGCAGATAGAGTATGCTAACTACAGAGGCTGCTTTAATTATTGCCTTGGATATCCCATCATCCGATAGATTATTAACAATTCACATTCTGCAGGTGTGCCTTATGATCGTGCTTGGCAGGCAGTGCCATGTGTGTGAGGTTGTGGGGGAGGAGTGAGGGGGTGGAAAAATTGGGGTGGGTAGTGGTGGGAGTGGGAAATGAAGGCCAGGGTTAGTTGCAAAAGCCCTCATTTCATTTTCAATTTTTTTCCCAAATTCAAATCAGCAATCTTAGCCTGTTGGCAGCGACAGAAATTAATCGCATGACTCTGAATGCCGCCATAACTAACACCTCCCCCCTCCCACCCTCCCCTACCCCCTTCCCACCACTCCAACCCCAGCCTCTCTTTCTTTCTCTCTCTATCTATCTCTTCTCTCAGCAACCTCCTTCCCCGCGACGATGACCGAGCCCCAGCTTCAAAAGTGCCATCGTTCCAATTTGCATACTTGGCGAGAGTAATTTCATTAAGGTAACCTCGGGGAGAGTGGGCGGCGAGGCACACGCCGCTTTGACCCACACTGATTGGTAACCTCAGCAACCCCAGCCAGCTGTTGCTGCTGATTGGTAGACCAACCTGAACTTTAAGAATGGCTTAGGCCAGAATGAAAGGGGAGTTAGAATGTTAAGAACCGTGAAATCTGCTGCGGGATCCTTGAGTGAATAGCATTCTCGGTAGCCATCTTTGAAGCAATGAGGTATGGTTCGATTTGACATCAAAATTGAGCAAGATGCGGGTTGCAATAAAAGGAGGATGAGGCCTCAGCAAAGTGGGTTTAATGCAGCTTCAGTCGCATTGCAAAGGGAAAAGCAAACGAAATAAGTTACTTGCCTCCTTGCAGGCCCAAATTACCATAGCAACTTCCAAATTTGGAACAGAAACTGCACATAATCCCACTCGACGAAAAGTTCTGAACAAGCAAAGGGAAATAAAGCAGGTGACAATGCCGGATCGATAATACACAACCTGCTGTATTCTTAATCTTACAACAGGAAGTTACCTGATGTTTCACTCCTTATGGTTTTCCATTTGGGGTTAAGGAGCAAGAGTCAAAAATTGACATTTTCTTTTCATGGCCCCTTCCTCATCCTCTCCCATATTTTTCTGACATACAGTGTGGCCACTTCAACATCGCGTTGGCACGGTTACGTGATGAAGTGTCTTTAACAATCGTAGTTTTCCTTCAACAATTATGGATGCCCCACTCAACAGCAGTTTTTCTTTCTCTCGACAGAAGTTGCGGCTCGTGGAAGAGCTAAATGATCGATAATTGTAGATGAATATACTGGATATGTAATGATAGGAAACGGATGGACATAAATCAGTCAGATGAACAGGAAAAGCTTTTGATCTTAATTAAGCTTCTTGAGAGTTGGGACAAATCAAAATAGGAAAAGGATGGACCTACTTGGCCTTCAGAGTAAACTTGTCATTGTTATGTCTAGTTTTCATGATGTACCCTGGAAGCTGTTCACAGACATTTGATTCTTCCATCAGCAGTTACTGTACAATTTACATTTACATTTACATCAGTCTTTATTTGACCAAAAACACTTACCATAGAGTCGTTGTGATTTTGCCAAGGAAATGGGGAAAAGGGGGCTGTTGGTGCCAAGTTCGGTGGCTTTACGGTTACATGCTGACTTGGTGGCATTGCATTACCTGCAGACTCGGTGGCATGACGGTTATCTGCAGACTCGATGACATTACGGTTACTCGCAGACTTGGCGGCATTCCGGTCACCCGCAGACTCGGCGGCATTCCGGTCACCCGCAGACTCGGCGGCATTCCCGTCACGCGCAGATTCGGTGGCATTACAGTCACCTGCAGATTCGGTGGCATTACGGTCACCTGCAGACTCGGTTGCATTACAGTTACCCACAGGCATGGCAGCATTCCGGTCACCCGCAAATCCAGCGGCATTATTGATACCTGCAGACATGGCGGAATTCTGGTCAACCACAGACCGGCGCACTACGGTTACCCACAGACTTGGTGGAATTTCCGTAACCTGCAGACTCAACGGCATAACAGTTACCCGCAGACCAGGCAGCATTCCTGTCACTCACAGACTCGGTGGCATTCTGGTCAACTGCAGAATCGGTGGCATTCTGGTCACCTGCAGACTTGGTGGCATTCTGGTCACCTTCAGACTCGGTGGCATCACGGTTACCTGTAGAGTTGTCGCATTACAGTTACCCGCAGACCTGGTGGCATTCCGGTCACTCACAGACCCAGTGGCATTATGGTTACTCACAGACCAGGCGGCGTTACAATTACGCACAGACCCAATGGCATTACTGTTCCCAGCAGACGTGGTGGAATTCCGGTCACCTGCAGACTCGGTGGCATTAGAGTATCCTTCCTGGGTCAGGGAGGTCGGAAGATCCGATTCTGACGATGGCAAGGTTATAGCAATGCCTTGCAAAATGGAATGTATCGCTTCCTCAGGCAAAACTCAATATACAGAGATGAGCACAGACAAAACCCCCGTGATTGGGGGTGGAGAAAATGATGTCGCAGATATTCAGAGTTCCTTTGGAAGTTACAACACTTCTCCAGAGGTCGTATTTGTCCGAATTGTCTTGTTCATCACATACTATTATTTTTTAAAGTTGACAAACCTCACATCTTCATCTCTATCACCTTGAATAGTCCAACAATTATTTTTCCCAATGAATCAATTAATTGCTTTTGTTTCTCTTGTGCACAATGGTGGATCAGAACAAAGTACGTCCCCAACAAATGTTCAGCCCTTTGTGCTTCGAATTTTTCATTCACACCACAAAACAAAGTTTCAGAAACTAAAGTCCTTCACCGACAGGATTGCATAAGATTTATCAAGCCTTAAAGCAAAATTTTCAACAACTTGATTCCTGAATTCATGGTAAAGGATGATGTGTAAAGTATACCCATCTGGGAATTGCGATGGGTACTGCAATGATGGGCTATAGCTTACAGGTTTAGACCAAATAATATCTCGTCTATATATGGAAAGGCTGCCTTTGTTATTCTTCAAATTTATACTCACAAGATGTACACCTGTGCAAGATTACCAATCAATCATAATTTCCCTGAAATAAGGTTATTAATCTTGTTTGCTTCAGGTTTTTAGTTTCCGCCATTCTAGAAGTCAACAAGATGTGCACCCATGGTTAGGGTAATGCTACCCCCTGCTGTGCCTTTCTGGGAGTGATTTTATCCACACCATGGTTAGCAACCCCTGAAAGAGTGATCAACGATGCCCTGTCCAAGCAGCCTATTCTAGTGCACTGCAGGACCAAGGTCTGTCTCCATTTGTGTTGAGGGGCATTTGGAAGACTTGCCACACTTGTCAAGGGAAGGTTGGTGAGAGTGAGCAGCGATGGCAATTTAACCAACATTAGCCGGTGAAGAAAGAAATGTCTGGAACCACTCAACCAAACACTCTGCTTCATTGGTGTGCTCTAGCAAAAGTATCTGAAATGTATTTATATGGTTGGGGAGGGGGAGGGGGGAGTCGGTAGTTTGGAAGGGGTGGGGGTCGTTCGTTCGTATGATGCACATGTTTGCATCAGTTCTTGCAAGTGCACGGCGATGGCGCGGATGCCTCCTCCTGGAGGTAAGAGCAATAAATTAATGACATAAAGACATAATCCTTCATCCATCGACTGGTTTGGGTTGGATTCCAATGGCTGCTCACTCTCGCCAATCCACACTTGGCAAGGAAAGCATGGCGAGTTTGCCAAATATCCCTTCAACACAAGTGGAGTGGACCTTTGTCCGACGGTGGAGAGAAATAAATGAATTTGAGGTTTTGAAAATCACTTTTCAACTGAAAAATTACCATATTTTCCCATTGTTCAGCCACAGACTTGATAATCAATCCTCGACCTAATAATCAAGGTAGCACTGGTGCACTAATTAAATTCCAATAATCAAAAGCTAATTGAGTGGGAATGCACATGAGCGTTGATCTTTAAGTTCATGGCCGAACGGAAATAGGAAATATAACATAGAAAAGAGTTTTAACATTTTAAAATTGAACTTGAAAACTCATCAATTCACTTCTGTGAGGCTCATTCTTGTTACCTCTGCCACCGAAAGTGGACAGAGGTTATGCTTTCACCCATCTGTGTGTTTGTTTGTCTGTCTGTCTGTGAGCAGGATATCTCAAAAAAGTTACTGACGGATTCGGACCAAACCCGTTGGACAGGTTGGGTGTGCGACAAGGACGAATTGTTTAGATTTTGGTGAATATCCATATTAGGATGGGAGAATTTTTTTAGTTATTCTTCACCAATGAAAGGAGAAAAAGATGATCAGTTTGGACAAATTGACAAGGCTGTGAAAATAAGTTGTCGAAAAGATAGAAGGGAATGGATAGAATCCAAAGGTAATGAAGTGCAAGAAGGAGCAAGCCAGAACAATTCTAAGATGCTTTAAAAGATTGTACACGACTTTACTGGTACAAGATCAAACACCACCACACCAATTAAAGACAAAGATGGCAAATCACTGCTGTTAGATGAAGAGCAAAGAGGAAGGTGGATGGAGCATTTCCAAGGGATTCTCAAACAACCAAATCCCACCTCCACGTTTGAGTTTGATGACAATATCGTGTTGATGAAGCTGGACGTCAATTTAGAAGGAATCACCGATGCGGAGGTTCAGAGAGCCATCATGAAATTTACTAACAACAAGGTACCTGGGTTGGATGAAATTCCAGCAAAGCTTCTGAAACATTGACAGCATGTCATCATCAGAGAGCTCAGAGACCTGTTCAATAAGATCTGGAAAGTGGAAGTTGTTCCAGCTGAGTGGAAGCAAGGGGGTAATTGTTAGGTTACCAAAAAAAAGGAAACCTTCATAACTGCAACAATTAGAGAGGTATAGCACTCCTATCTGCATCTGGTCAAGTTTTTTTGCACAGTGCTCCTTTACAGACTAAATGAAGATGTAGAGGAAATCTTTCATGAAGAACAGTCTAGTTTTCAAAGTCTTAAATCATGCATAGAGCAGATTTTCACCCTGAGGAACATTTTTGAACCATCCCTCCATCCTTTGAGACCATACTCTGTGCAGAGCATTGATGCTGCCCCAGCAGTCTCCTGGGCTATTGGGCACAATCCTGGACAGGTCACCACTCTGACACAGGATACCAGCAAACTGGTACTCATTTTTGCCAACTTCAGAAGGGTGACAGGCTGAGTCAACCCCAGAAGGATGACAGGCTGTGAACCCCACCTGGTATTAATTCAACAGCCAAACAGGATTTGAACTCAGGACCCTTGGATCCCAAGCCAACCACTCGAGCAAACACCAGGCATATCATTGAACAGAGCCTCGAATATCAGAAGACATTCACTATCAACTTCATAGACTTCAAGAAAGCCTTTGATAGTATCCACGGACAGTCATTATGGAACATTACAAGACAGTATGGAATCCCACAGCGATATATCAATATATTTTAAAGCTCTATTCCAAAACTCTAGCTGCTGCATCAGGACCAACTCTGGAACTACAGACTCTTTTGATATTGTTACAGGAGTATGCCAAGGGTATATACTCTCCCCTTTTCTATTCCTTTTGGTTATTATTGACTTTGTAATGAGGAAAGCCATGACAGGTGCCATCTTTGGCATCTCATGGCAGCAACATCACTTGCAGACCTTGACTTTGCAGATGACTTTGCACTGTAGGCTGTAGATTGTACTGGGCTGCAAGATGTGACCTCTAGCTTGGAGAAATCTAGTGCCAAAGTAGGCCTGAATATCAGCTGCTCAAAGACCAAGACCATGATTACACAACAACAAAGAGGTCACCCTATTACAGTTAGTTAATAAAACATTGAGGAAGCCTACCATATCCCATATTTAGGTAGCACACTCTCCAGGGAAGGTGATGCTGAGATTGATGTCTACACAAGAATTGGCAAGGCAGCCTCAGTTTTTCAGTGCCTCTGCAAAGTATGGAAATTAACCACTATTAATATTGCCACCAAGCTAAAACTCTACATGTCCATTGTAGTAACCATTGCAATTTATGCCAGTGAGACCTGGAATTGAACAGTGATGGCATCACATAAACTGGACATTACCAATGTTGCCTCCGCAAGATTCTTGGAATCACATAAAGAGACCATATCACAAACAAGGAATTGTTAAAGAGAACTGGGTTAAGGTGCCTCTCAGACATCGTAACAGACAGAAGGTTGAGGTTAGCTGGACATAACTTTTGTCTCCCTGATACCTGCTATGCCAGAGTAGCCCTCAAATGGATACCACTAGATGGTAAAAGGAAACAATGTCACCCAAAAAAGGCCTGGTGAAATTTTTAAAGAAGACCGGAAAACAAGAAGCATCACATGGATGAGGGCGAGAGAAATTGCTTTGTATCGGACAAGATGGTGACACTTTGCTGTCCAATTCCCCACTAGGGACAGGAGGAACTAAGTTCACATAAGTCTTCACCTTTGAGAGATATAGGGCGCAAAATGATATATAGCATGATATCTCAAAAAATGATGGACAGATTATGACAAAATTAGGTGGATGAGTTGGGTAGGTGACAAGAACAAGCCGATTCAATTTCAGTTCAGGTCTGGATGGAGATCCGGCCTATCAGTGGGATAACAAACACAAACCTTTTAACCTGGTGAAGGTATGCATTCTACCGAGTGTCGTTCTAGTTAACAAGAGTTTTGAAGTGCATATAAATTCTCAGATATTTCCCCAAGTTAAACATTTTTATCAAAAGAATCAAAAAATAATTAAAATAAAAACCCTCTTCGGGTCTCGTAATTTTGCACAATGAAAAGGAGGTTTGGATTCTGCTAATCGTTGACATGTGATGTCCCTCCATCCTCCCCTTTGGGAGAGTACTTAACACTGGGTGCAAGATGCCAGCACAGTCTTGGATGAAGACCATTCGGTGGTCCAAACATCAGACCTCAGCCTGTACTAGCTGGAAGTGAAATATACTTACTGGTGTGTGGTGGTGCTTTAGTCAGAGTATTGACCTTGGCAACTACAATAAGCTGTTTTGAGAACTTGAAGACCTTACATTGCATGTGAGAAATATTACATTTCAGCTGTTTGAAAACCTACTATAGTTCTCAAATTCTCAAATTATTACTTTACGATGGGTGATTGTCAAGTCAAGACCAGAGGGGAGAAAATAAATTTATATAATCTCTGATACAATTCTAACGTTTTACCTGAAAAACCATCATGTTAAAATAAATTTATAAAATTCTGTTTAAATAAAATTTATAAAAATGTTAGAATAAAACTGAAAAATGAAAATAATATTATCAAATCTCTGATACAGAAAGTTTAACTTTCACTTACTGTTTCACTTTCAAAGTTTCACTTTCTGTTAAGAAATAGGACAGTCCTCAAAGCTCCTGTGGGTTTGTATTATTATTATTTTTACATTGAAATAAACTCGGGAAAAGACTCTGGCCTATCTGAATAACAATGTTACAAGTATAAATTGGGAGTTCTTCTTTTTAAAGACCTTTTAAAAGAGTTTTTCTTTTTAAAGACCGATAACGAATCCTCCATAATCTCAAACACATCATATAGAATGTGAAAACAAGCATGCGTGTCAGAAATATGGACAGAGTTGAGGCCTGGCAAGGAATGGAGTTCAGGAGCATTTACTATTACCTTTTCACATAGCCACAAATGCTTAGGCACCACATCAAGTGATTAACAAAAACAAAAAACAACAATAATAATAAAAAAAATTAAGAACCTTTCCTGAAGAATTTTCAACATGACTTTTGCCCATAACACTCCCCGGATACACTGATGAACCTCGGAAAGTTTGAGGAAGATCCGTTTGGCCATCTCCAAGAAAAAGGGCGACATACAGACCAACGGCTCTCTCATAGTATCGATATACTGTGTGTGTTGGTATATAATATATATATATATATATATATATATATATAATATATATATATATAATATATATGTATATAATATATAATATATATATATATAATATATGTATATAATATATATAATATATATAATATATATATATATATATATATATATATATATATATATATATATATATATATATATATATATATATATATATATACACACACACACACACACACACACACACACACACACACACACACACACACACACACACACACACACACACACACACACACACACACACACACACACACACACACACGAGTCGACCCGTGAACCCGTTGGATTCCCGTTGTGACAGCGGTTGATGAAAAAGATCATTTTAAGAAAACAAAAAAAAGATAGCTCCAGCGAACTATACTGCTGAGGTTGTTGGCATTGATCAAAATTGCCAAAGATTACTTGATGAAACGGGAATTGATTTTTAAATATTTTTTTTGTTGCCCGATTTGAACGAAACTTGACACTGCACAACGCAGGCGAATGGTGAGTAAGGTGGCCCTAAAATTTTTGCGCTATCACTTACCGTCTTGGCTGTATTTCGGGTACATATATATATACACACACACAATATATATATATATATATATATATATATATATATATATATATATATATATATATATATATATATAACATATATGTGTGTGTGTGTGTGTGTGTGTGTATTTATATACATGTGTATATATATATATATATATATATATATACATATATATATACATATATATATATATATATATATATATATATATATATATATATATATATATATATATATATATATATATATATATATATATATATATATATATATACAGTGGGGAGAACATGTATTTGATACACTGCCGATTTTGCAGGTTTTCCCACTTACAAAGCACGAAGAGGTCTGTAATTTTTATCATAGGTACACATCAACTGTGAAAGACGGAATCTAAAAGAAAAATCTTGAAAATCACATTGTATGATTATAAAAAAAATTAATTTGCATTTTATTGCATGAAATAAGTATTTGATACATCAGACAAACAGAATTTAATATTTGGTACAGAAACCTTTGTTTGCAATTACAGAGAGCAGACGTTTCCTGTAGTTCTTCAGCAGGTTTGCACAGACTACAGCAGGGATTTTGGCCCACTCCTCCATACAGATCTTCTCCAGATCCTTCAGGTTTCGGGGCTGTCGCTGGGTAACACAGACTTTCAGCTCCCTCCAAAAATTTTCTATTGGGTTCAGGTCTGGAAACTGGCGAGACCACTCCAGGACCTTGAGATGCTTCTTACGGAGCCACTCCTTAGTTGCCCTGGCTGTTTTTCGGGTCGTTGTCATGATGGAAGACCCAGCCACGCCCCATCTTCAATGCTCTTGTTGAGTGAAGGAGGTTGTTGGCCAAGATCTCGCGATACATGGCCCCATCCATCCCCCCCTCAATACGGTGCAGTCGTCCTGTCCTTTTTGCAGAAAAGCATCCCCAAATTATGATGTTTCCACCTCCATGCTTCACGGTTGGGATGATGTTCTTGGGGTTGTACTCATGCTTCTTCTTCCTCCAAACACGGCAAGTGGAGTTTAAACCAAAAAGCTCTATTTTGGTCTCATCAGACCACATGACCTTCTCCCAATTCCTGTCTGGATCATCCAAATGGTCATTGGCAAACTTCAGACAGGCCTGGACATGCGCTGGCTTGAGCAGAGGGACCTTGTGTGCGCTGCAGGATTTTAATCCATGACGGTGTAGTGTGTTACTGATGGTTTATTTTGATACTGTGGTCCCAGCTCTCTTCAGGTCATTGACCAGGTCCTGCCGTGTAGTTCTGGGCTGATCCCTCACCTTTCTCATGATCATTGATGCTCCACGAGGTGAGATCTTGCATGGAGCCCCAGACTGAAGGAGATTGACTGTTATCTTGAACTTCTTTCATTTTCTAATAATTGCGCCAACATTTGTTGCCTTCTCACCAAGCTGCTTGACTATTGTCCTGTCACCCATCCGAGCCTTGTGAAGGCCTACAATTTTGTCCCTGATGTCCTTCGACAGCTCTCTGGTCTTGCCCATTGTGGAGAGGTTGGAGTCTGATTGATTGAATGTGGACAGCTGTCTTTTATGCAGATAACGAGTTCAAACAGGTGCAGTAAATAAAGGTAATGAGTGGAGAATGGGAGGGCTTCTTAAAGACAAAACTAACAGGTCTGTGAGAGCTGGAATTCTTACTGGTTGGTTGGTGATCAAATACTTATTTCATGCAATAAAATGCAAATTAATTATTTTAAAATCATACAATGTGATTTTCAAGATTTTTATTTTAGATTCCGTCTTTCACAGTTGAAGTGTACCCATGATAAAAATTACAGACCTCTACTTGCTTTGGAAGTGGGAAAACCTGCAAAATCGGCAGTGTATCAAATACTTGTTCTCCCCACTGTATATATATTGTTACGGATTTCAGAATCCGGTCTGATGAATGCATCCACACATCCAGGTCCTCAGACAGTTATTTCCTTAAATGCATGTTCAGATGAGCCCCATCCCCATGTCTAATGGGATCTTAAATGTGATGCGTTGAGAAGGGTAAGGGATAGAACCCCTCTCTTATGGGAAGCTATTTTCTTTACGACAGACACATACATTCACACGTATTCTTTCACAAGCTCTGAAGCCCGCCCTCGTTTTTCCTCAGCAACATTCCTTCGCGAGCTCCGACGCCTGCCTTTTTTGAGAGCGCACGGGTTGTCATGGTAACCGTTCCCCAGTGGGGTGGGGTGAGCTTGGGGTGGACGGCACCCCGTGGAGATGGCCTGGGGATATAAAAACGAGCGAGAGAAAGCATGAGGGGTGTTCTGTGAGGATAGACGTTCTGTGAGGAGAGTCGTTCTGTGAGGAGAGTCGTTGCCTTCCATTCCTCTCACCTCACACTGTCTTCCCTTCCCCCACCCCTCCTTGATCACCCACCCCTCCTCCCTCCTCTCTCCTCACTCTCTCTCCCCTGCCCCTCTCTCCCTCTTCCGCTCTCTTTTTCTCCCTCACCCCTTTCGTATGACCGTCAGTGAAGTGACGGGTAGTATTTGCTTGTATATATATATATATATATATATATATATATATATATATATATATATATATATATATATATATATATATATATATATATATATATATATGTACATATCTTCTTCTTCTTTCGGCTGCTCCCGTTCGGGGTCGCCACAGCGGATCATCCGTATGATCCGCATAGTGATTTCGCACATGTTTTTCGCCGGATGCCCTTCCTGACGCAACCCTGGTTGCCTCTTACGACACAGGGATATGGTACACCTATTTTAACCGGGGTATACACCGGCCCAGTACACTGGTACTCATTTCGCCGACCTCGGAAGGATGACAGGCTGAGTCAACCCCCTGGTGTATTAATTCAGCGGCCCAACGGAGCTTGAACTCAGGATCTTTTGGATCCCAAGCCGCTGCCCGAACCACTGCGCCAACACCAGGCTCCTATATATATTGTTGTGGTTACCAAATTCGCAAACCACCATTCAGGTCCCTTAGGTGAGGTATCTCGGTAAGTATATGTGTAGTTAGGCCCAAACCCGTTGTCTAGTGGGAATACATGTCATTTATGCGTGCTGCGACTCTTCAGGATAGCCGTTTTTCTTTTACTATCTTTATTTTGGACCAACCGCCATTGTTACCACCACCAACCACAACATCAACCACCCACCGCGGCGCCGCTTCACGTCACACCTCGCAACCGTCGCATCGCCACCGTTCTTGCGCCGCTTGTGGGTACCGGTGTTGGACTCGTGCAGGGCGCGCGCCGAACAGCATGTACAAAACCACGGATTTTCAGCTCCAAAAACGGATCAAAAACGACACACGCCCACTTTTGTTCCGTCCAATCGGTGAGCGAGGGGCGATTTGGCCCCGCCTCCAGGGCGTTGGAGGGCGGTCGCTATATGCAAATTTATGGATCAAAAAGCATTCACGCCCATTTTTTCTCGGGCCAATGGGGAGCGAGGTGAAAGGTCGAAGGCAGGGGGTCAAATATGAGAGAGCGAAGCTTATATATAACGACCTTATATATACGGGGCTTATATAAGCGACCGCGTTCGTCAGTCAAGGGAGTAAAGACTTCGCAGTCGGTGGAGTTGGGAAGAAGAAGCAAGAAGGAGTTGGTCGTCGTCGTGTGCGTTGGAGTCGGAGCGAAGGGGACGGAGCTGTGGAGAGGCGGCGAGGGCAGACGAGGGGTGCTCGCGTCGTGCCGGGAGCTGCACACCAGGGAGGCCGACGGCGCGACCTGGCCGAGGTGGAGACGCTCGTCGCGGGACTCGAGGAAGAGTAGAAATCCTCCTTTCCCCCGAGCATCAGCAACCCCCTCCTGTTTCCCCCCCGCGCTGAGATAGTGCGACCAAGGGGGCCCCTTTCCCACCCCCTACCAGACACTGTCCGCGAGGCCCGCGGAGTTGAGGGACCATCGCCGCTCCGCATCTCATCACCAGACGGGTAGGCCCGACCCGGTCTCGGCCTCAGGCCCGCCTCATCCTTGAGGGTTCTCTTTTCTTTTTCTTGGTTTTGGATATGTGTTGTCGGCGCCGTCTGTGAAGTAAAATTGCATAAGTGTTGCCGTGTGCTCGCGTAATCGGTATTAGATCTGCATTGTCGCATTTGCTTTTTGTGTAAAATTGCATTGTGTTTCTCTTCTTTTCTATGTGCTTTTGGTGGAATTGAATATGTGTGCTTTCCGTTCATCGCGAATAAATGTGCTTTGTGTTAAACTGTTTCCCGCTTCGCTTCGTCATTTCTTTCATTGAATCCTCATCTTGCTTCATGTAAAGGGTTGGTAGTGGGCTGAATACGCCCGATAATTAATTGAACCGTCGAGGCCGACGATAACACCGCTCGGTTATCCCGATAGTACGGAACGGGTCGCTTAAGTGGCCCGTGTCCGAAGTCGACCTGCGGCGAGGTGCGATCGCCCGGTCTACCCTCCGCGTGGGTACTTAGGTAGGTCGAATTTGGCGAGCAACCCTATCCCACGCGGGGGCTGATTGGCTCGATCGCGGTGAGACCGAAAGGTCCACCCGTGACTGGTTCCCGGCGTTAGTCCGAGAGGGTCACTACTGGATTGTCCGTCCGGTGGGCGACGTGCCGCGATTCGGGTTACGTGGCCGTCAGCACGCCGGCGGGCGCGAATCCGCAACACTGGTGTCAGGTCGTGCGAAACAAATCCATCGCCCTCCTCGCGGCACTGGTATCGGAGAACAGGAAAACGGGCTCTCCTGTCTCCAGCTAAATTCACGGGAATCGGTCCAGGGGTGAGAGAAGCGACCCCCGATTCCCTCCAAATTAGGAGCGAGCGAAATTAACCCTTCACGAGAAGCAAGATGGCGTCTCAAGGCGAGCGGGAGCCGGGGGTATTAGAAATGGATGTAGAATGTGTAGAATCCATGGCTCAGGATGGAATCCCCGAGCAGGAAATGTTGATTGTGCAGGAACACGGACTCGCCCAACTGAACCCAGAGCCCGAAATGGGTGCGGCAGCGGCCGCGGTGTATGACACCTCCCCTCCCCCTCTCCACCAAAACCCTTCCCCAACCCCTGCCGAAACGGCTCACCCAAGCGCACCCGACATGGCCCAGCTATTCGCCATGCTGGCGGCAATGACAGCGAGAATGGATGCGAATACACAAAAAATGGATGCGAATACACAACAAATAAACGAAAAGATGGATGCATTCACAAACGCAATAAATGGAAACTAAAATGGAAACAAACATGAAGGAAGAAACGAAAAAGCTGCGGGGTGAGACGCAGAACATGGGCCGATGCCTGCAGGCGGGCATGAAGGCCGTGACCAGGGAGCTGGGAATGGCGACTCCACGTGTGGGAGCAAACGAGCTGGAAGGGGGTGCAACGGCTGACAGGCCCGCGGTGGAGGCGGGTAAAAAAATAATTCGGGGGGCGTGTTGGACGAGGGTCGTGACAGAGGAATCGACGGTGACCAAAAGGGAAAAATTAAATGGGGAGACCAAAACGTGTGAGACGAGACACGAGGTGACGACGACAGAAACTTATAAATGTATAGAGACACGGGAGATAGAGGGTGAATTGGACGGGGTAAGTGACGCACACACACACACGGAGGTAGTGGAGGATAATGGGGGTGAGCTCGCGGAGCGTGTAGAGACCCAGTGCGAGCACCTGGATGACCTCCTCCAGGAACGAGGGGAGGGAGTATGCCCCCTTGAGGCGAGTCACGACCAGGTGAGTTCGGTCGTGCTTTGCGAGGTTGAGGGGACGAGTGCTGTGGACAGGTACACGGAGAGCTTGGGGGGTATAGAGGCCCCGGAGACCCTTGTGGGGACACAAATCCCCAGTGTGGTTGTCCCTGTGTGTGTGGTGCAAGGCGTGAGTGCGTCCCCGTGTGTGGAAGCGACCCCGTGTGTGAGTGGTGTGGTGGCGATGGTGCCAAAGTACGTGCTTCCCAGCACGCCGAGGGTGGATGGGGCACCGCGGGTGAGTGCCCCCGTGTGTGTGGGTGAGGCACCGTGTGTGAGTGAGGCCGTGTGTGTGGATGAAACGGCCAGTGTGGATGAGGCACCGCGGGTGAGTGCCCCCGCGTGTGTGAGTGAGGCACGGAGTATGGATGAGACACCGCGGTTGAGTTCCCCCGCGTGTGTGGATGAGGCACCGCGGTGAGTGCCCCCGCGTGTATGAGTGAGGCATGGTGTGTGGGTGAGGCACAGCGGTTGAGTGCCCCCGCGTGTGTGAGTAGTATGGTTTGTGTGAGTAGTGAGGCACGCGTGAGTGAACAGCCGTATGCAAGGGAGACCGTGTGTGTGAGAGAGCGGTATGTGAGGGAGATGTCGGTCGGCATGTGTGAACATGCAGCCGCGTCTCCCGGTGTGAATGTGATGGAATGGAGCGTGAGCGTCGTAACATGCGGGAGTGCGTGTGTGGAATGGAGACGGAGACGGCGACAGAGGAGAGAAAGCCGAGTAGCGGCTGTAGTTGTTTCGGGGACCGTGCCGGGTTCACCCAGCAGGGAGCACGCGGTCAGTGCTGTGCAACGCACGAGACCACCACGTGCTCGCTTGCGAGAGTGAAGTCCCGGTCTGGAAACGCACGCGGTGGATTTGCCGATCCCGCGGACGGACAAAGTTTAGGCAGGTAAATGGATTTGGACCGGACGCGTTCTCCACGCGATCGTGTGTGTTAAGCTCCAACGGGCAAAGCACACGTGTTCGCGTGGGGAACCCCTCGAGACGTGGGGCTTGTGTTTTTTTTTATGCGCACGGTGACGTCATGGCTGCACGTGGGGTTGGAATCCGGCAGGAGGGGTATCTCTGCCGGATGGTACCGTCCAAGGAGGGACGAGGAACACGTGCAGCTGCATGACGTCACGGGCAGGTGCAAAGTGCGCGAGTTGCCGCGCTGGTGATGCGCATGAAAAAAAAAAAAAAGCAAGCCTCACTTTCGGGTGCACAGGATTCCTGGGCAAGGGGTGGAAGACCCCCTTACCTGGGCACAGGATGGAAACTAGTTAGGGGAAAGGTTAGCTTAGTTAGACCGACTTCATGGGGCAGGGGTAAGTCCTCATGGAGTCCGTGGAATGGATTAGTTAGAGGGATGATAGCCAGATGTAGGTTGGGTAAATAATTTTTGGGACATTTGAGAACAGTGACAGACAGTGAATGTGTAGTGGGGACGTAGCCTAGCTACGTAGTGTTAAAAGGAACGTGCTATAGTTTAAGGGACGACGTGGGAGCACGAGTTAGTTAGGGGATGTAGTTAGAAGGATGGCAGAGTTCAGCGGTGAGTGTGTTGAGGAGTTGTTGGTGAGTGGATTGGAAGCATGTGCTTGGTGAGTGAGTGAGGCCAGCGGGTCTGTGTGAGTGGAGCGAATGGGGAATGCATGGTGCGATGAGTGATTGGGGGGAGGAGTGACTCCTGCCCAAGGGACCCCCGGGGTCAGTGTAGACTGAGTTAGTGGGATAGTCAAATTAACAAATATGGAAGTCGTTTTGTTGTTGGTGGGGAAGTAGGCTCGAAACCCATTTGGAGGGGTGCAGGAGCCCTGTTGACGGGCTGGGAGCGTGGCTGCGAAAGGTGAGTATCGCTGAGTGGGTACCCCGGGCACCAGGCTAGTCGGCCGTGGTAGGCCAAGGGCCCATGGGGGGCCGGGATAGCGTAGTGGGCACGGGTGCGCCTGCTTGGTGCGGGGGCCCGGGGCGCCATTAGCCGCGTGGGCAGTGTTGTGGGCACGGGTGACCCTCGGAAAGGGGCCTGGGAAGCCAGCCTGCCACGTGTGCGTTTCAGGGGAGGTGCCATGGGGGGCACTCCCCGGTGTTAGGCAGCTGGTAGGCTCGGAGGCAGTGTAGTGCCCGGGGGTGCCATTGTCAGAGAATCGGCAGAGGGTCGTGCCTGCCAAAGGGAGCCACGTGTCCCAGCCATGAGACCGTGTGAGGGCACGGAGAGAAAATTGGGGGGCGAGGCCCGAAATTGTGAGGACACCAACACAGGCGATGCGAATCTGGGTTGTTAGAACCAATAGTTTAAGCGAGAGGCGCTTGTTGAAGCCCCGGGCTAGTTTAACAGTTAAATGGTTAGGGTAGATTAGGAGATGTACCCCTCCGCACCATCCATCCCCTCGCTCTCGTTGTGGGCCGCTGGACCCACTTTGGTTATAGATCGCCGACCTCTGGGGAGGCCATTCTGGGGCTTGAGTTGGGCCTCGACACAGGACGTTAGCTCTCCCTTGTTCCCCTCCGGGAAGGGAACGTAGGGGTTGGGAGTAGGCTAGGTGACAGGATAGGTTAGCCGAACAAGGACGATAAAGGGGGTTAGGGGACGATTTATAGTGGGGAAGTAAAAAAATAAATAAAAAAAAATAAAAAATAAGTGGGGGCTAAATTGGTTTTTCACAAATTAAGGGAGTGGGTATGTACAGTGACAGGCAAAGGCGATAGGTTGGGAGGGAGACAGGTAGGTAGGTCCGAGCCCACCTTCCAAGTGGCCAGCACCACCGCACTTCCTCCACCAACCTCCACTGAACGGCAAAAGCTGGCCAGCTTCATCTGTTGGCTGTGTTGCTGCAAGGCCTGTGCCGGCCCACTTCATCTGCCGGCTGGCTGTTTTTTTCTCAAGGCCTGTGCCGGCCCACTTCATCGGCAGCTGTTGTGTGCTGCAAGGCCTGTGCCGGCTGGATCGTCTGCAGCTGCTGTACTTCAAGGCCTGTGCCGGCCAGTTCATCTGCGGGCTGTGTTTGCCTGCTTGCCTTTGCCATGCCATGCCCACTGCCCATGTTCACCAGCCCCGTTCAATTTTGCTTTGCCCCCCCCCCCCATGTTCATTTCCATGTGCTGTTTCCAAGTTAAGGTTAAGATGTACTGTAAATATGAGTGCGCACCCGGCATGTCTGTCCTAGCGCCGGCAATTTTATTTAAGTCGTCCGTGTGAGTGAGTTTGTTTAGGTAGTTACGCAGCCCTCAGGTTATTTATTTTGGGGACACGAATACCATGAATGTCGCACTCAGGGATCCGTAGGTAAAATGTACTAGGGGAAAACTACACACGATGGCACACGAAAATTTGACGACTCGGGACGAGTCTGTAAAAAGGGGAGGGGGTAGTGTTGTGGTTACCAAATTCGCAAACCACCATTCAGGTCCCTTAGGTGAGGTATCTCGGTAAGTATATGTGTAGTTAGGCCCAAACCCGTTGTCTAGTGGGAATACATGTCATTTATGCGTGCTGCGACTCTTCAGGATAGCCGTTTTTCTTTTACTATCTTTATTTTGGACCAACCGCCATTGTTACCACCACCAACCACAACATCAACCACCCACCGCGGCGCCGCTTCACGTCACACCTCGCAACCGTCGCATCGCCACCGTTCTTGCGCCGCTTGTGGGTACCAGTGTTGGACTCGTGCAGGGCGCGCGCTGAACAGCGTGTACAAAACCACGGATTTTCAGCTCCAAAAACGGATCAAAAACGACACACGCCCACTTTTGTTCCGTCCAATCGGTGAGCGAGGGGCGATTTGGCCCCGCCTCCAGGGCGTTGGAGGGCGGTCGCTATATGCAAATTTATGGATCAAAAAGCATTCACGCCCATTTTTTCTCGGGCCAATGGGGAGCGAGGTGAAAGGTCGAAGGCAGGGGGTCAAAGATGAGAGAGCGAAGCCACGGGGCTTATATAAGCGACCGCGTTCGTCAGTCAAGGGAGTTAAGACTTCGCAGTCGGTGGAGTTGGAAAGAAGAAGCAAGAAGGAGTTGGTCGTCGTCGTGTGCGTTGGAGTCGGAGCGAAGGGGACGGAGCTGTGGAGAGGCGGCGAGGGCAGACGAGGGGGTGCTCGCGTCGTGCCGGGAGCTGCACACCAGGGAGGCCGACGGCGCGACCTGGCCGAGGTGGAGACGCTCGTCGCGGGACTCGAGGCAGAGTAGAAATCCTCCTTTCCCCCGAGCATCAGCAACCCCCTCCTGTTTCCCCCCGCGCTGAGATAGTGCGACCAAGGGGCCCCTTTCCCACCCCCTACCAGACACTGTCCGCGAGGCCCGCGGAGTTGAGGCACCATCGCCGCTCCGCGTCTCATCACCAGACGGGTAGGCCCGACCCGGTCTCGGCCTCAGGCCCGCCTCATCCTTGAGGGTTCTCTTTTCTTTTTCTTGGTTTTGGATATGTGTTGTCGGCGCCGTCTGTGAAGTAAAATTGTATAAGTGTTGCCGTGTGCTCGCGTAATCGGTATTAGATCTGCATTGTCGCATTTGCTTTTTGTGTAAAATTGCATTGTGTTTCTCTTCTTTTCTATGTGCTTTTGGTGGAATTGAATATGTGTGCTTTCCGTTCATCGCGAATAAATGTGCTTTGTGTTAAACTGTTTCCCGCTTCGCTTCGTCATTTCTTTCATTGAATCCTCATCTTGCTTCACGTAAAGGGTTGGTAGTGGGCTGAATACGCCCGATAATTAATTGAACCGTCGAGGCCGACGATAACACCGCTCGGTTATCCCGATAGTACGGAACGGGTCGCTTAAGTGGCCCGTGTCCGAAGTCGACCTGCGGCGAGGTGCGATCGCCCGGTCTACCCTCCGTGTGGGTAGTTAGGTAGGTCGAATTTGGCGAGCAACCCCATCCCACGCGGGGGCTGATTGGCTCGATCGCGGTGAGACCGAAAGGTCCACCCGTGACTGGTTCCCGGCGTTAGTCCGAGAGGGTCACGACTGGATTGTCCGTCCGGTGGGCGACATGCCGCGATTCGAGTTACGTGGCCGTCAGCACGCCGGCGGGCGCGAATCCGCAACAATATATATTATATATATATATATATATATATATATATATATATATATATATATATATATATATATATATATATATATATATATATATATATATATATATACATATATATACACATGTGTGCATGCATGCTCATCCATGCAGCAACCTTTGCACACCTCTGGTCGGCTCACTCGAAATTTGATTCGTACATGCTACAGTCCTCTTAACAGAGGGGGAGTGGTTGGGGAGTAGGGGTGGGGGAGGGTGGGAGAGAGAGGGAGGGCAGAGGAAAGGGGGAGAGGAAAGTAGGGGGAGAGAGGGGAGGGGTCAGAGAGAAAGCGAGAGAGAGACAGAGACAGACAGACAGACACAGAGACAGAGACAGGGACAGAAACAGACAGAGACAGGGACAGACACAGACAGAGACAGACAGACAGAGACAGACAGAGAGGGGAGAGAGTGCAGAGGAGGGGAGGGGGAGAGGAGTGAGGGGGGGGGGGGAGATTCTCGAAGATATCACACCCAGTTAAACATTCATCTAAGAGGAGGCACACACATTGATGAATCAGTGCAGAAATGAAATAAAGCCACAAATGTTGGCATATAAGCATTGCAATGTATCCAGCAATTTGTAGAGATGATTCACAGGCATTCGATAAGATGAGTGAGGAAAGTTTAAAAAAAAAAAAAATACTTTATCGTTCAGAAATCATTGCAGCCTGTTCCAAGCCAAGGCATTGTTGAGCAGGCCCAAAAAAATGGTGGCTTAAGAATTTTGCGAGCTGAGAGAGGGCTGACCAAGATGGCATGTCACCATCTTGGTAAGGCTTATTTTGTTTTTTCATGATGAGCACCCCATAAATTATCTTCAAAAGGGGTGCTTAAATTAACCCAAACAACAAATTTTCATTAATGCACCACCTTGGACTTCGCTTAGTATACATGCAAAGTTTGGGAAGGTTTATGGTTTTGGAGTTATGGAGGCGACAGACTGACGGACGGACACTCATAGTTATTCCACTATTATAGATATATGTGCACATATAAATAAACATTTTTTTTGTTTTTTGACCCAAGACCCAACAATGATCTGTTTGGCTTGCAAGATGGCCTAGAGGTATGCACACTCACCTCTGAGCCATCAAGCTTGGTTTGAATGTCGACACAGCCATAAATGGTCATCCTGGTGTTTTGCATTCAGGACGATACATCGATCAATGTGTGTGCCCATCCATCAGGAGGACAGTGAGCTGGAGCACCTTTCTGCCAGAACTGGTTGGCGGTGCCATTAAATATGCCACAGTCGGTGTCTTTCATGAAAAGTTGGCGAGTTTTCTCCAGCACACTGAACAATATTCCTGCTCAAATCACCTTCAGTTGAATGGCAGAGGTATGAAAAATTGGTTCGTGAAAGACTTGGGCCAAACACTTTCCACAGCTGACCCCACAAAAAGGTGGGACAGAATAATTGCAACTATTATTCTCGTCATAGTAGTGGGCGACCCCATAATTATCTGGTGTATAAAGTTGAATGGTCAGCTTTACCCTCCTTGCTTTCGAGATGTTTGGATTTTGCAGCTTCTGTACAATGTGGATAAAAGCATCAGCAGTATTTAGTCTTTAACCTCTGTACTATCTGCCTCCCCATTATAGACCTAAACCGTCCTAAATAGACCCCGGAAAAAGATCAGTTACAAACGGCTTGGAGATGGCCTTCCTCAAGTGGAAGTTGCGGTCAAAGATCAAGCCAGATTCAGAGCATCGTTTTTCAAATATACCAAGTTTAGCTTTAAGCCACGATACGAAAATGAAACTTTGCCCCCCTTTCCATCTTTCTCACGCCACAGAGCAAGTCAGACAGGGCTCAAACACGCATGTGAAACAGCAGAAGCAGTGAAACAAAGGCGGTGTAAAAGTCACAGACAAAAGTCCAATCACATAATCTCCGGCTCTCCCGTGTCTCATGTCTCTGGGGCAAACAACGGTATCCGTCATCGTCGCGTCTACGCACGGCCGACCCCCCCTTCTCGTCCCCCCAAGCACGGCCCACACCCAGAGACCAAACGGGATCCGTGTTCCCCGAACCCCCCTCGCTCCCAGCCCTGTAACAACGCACGCCGTGTTCCTGGCCTAACAGCCCGAGTAACTCTATTACCCATTTCTGAATCAAATAACGTGGCTACCTTCTCAATTTTTGTCTAATGACCCTTGCAGTACACCCACCCTCCCCTTTCCACCATCTATCCTCCTTTCCTCCCATCACACACACCATCCCTCACTCAGCTCAATCCTCGCCACTCTCCCACTTCCAAAAAAAGAAAGCTTGACTGAAGTACTTTCCATGGAGGAAAAATATCAATCAAAGAAATTTCCCATTTAATCTTACGTTTATTTTCTTATTTAGGGGGTCCAAAGAGTTGGACGATGGGGAAAAAGAGGAACAGTTGTTTCAAATCAAAGCACAATGGGTGTTCAATAAGTTATTGGAATGAGATACAGTACTCACAACAGTCCAAGAAATGCCGACCTTTGTTTATTTGTTTCAATACATAATTATTTCTGGTTAGTATGGAAAACATTACTTTCATCATTTATTCACATACTTATCTATTAGCAAAAATATCAAAACCTTAGAGTACCATGGACTATTGTGAGTATCTCATTACGAGAACATTTTCAATGCATGGAGTGCCTCGTATTTCAAATAGCAACAATACAAGCAGAAAATATGAAACCCTGAACAAACAACTCGTATGGGAGTAGAAATATATATATATATATATATATATATATATATATATATATATATATATATATATATATATATATATATATATATATATATATATATATATATATATATATGGAAGAAACTTGTTTTATATACAATAATGGAGATTAAAAATGCACTGAAGATGCAACATAATTACTTTCATGAATTCAATCATTTCATGGACAGACAGAGCTGATTACAATATCCCCCCTCCCCTCCCCTCCCTCCCCCCAGTTATTTTTTTTTAAGTGTGGGGATAATTTATTGAACAGCAATTTAAGGGATGTTGCACATTATACTAATTGTACAACACCCTATGATATGCATAACTTAATTTTAAGTACTGAATACCTGTCTTGACGGATGGGCTAATTCTCCCAGAATTACGACAGGATGAATTGTCATACCGGGAGTGGTGCCAGATCATAATTATTTATTTTAGAGCCTGAAACCTTCCCAGGCACCGCACAAGTACAAGTACATGATTTCAACTCATTCCATCTGGATGTTCAGGATTGCATTGAAGTTCAACAAACAAACAAACATAAAAAAACCACAGAAACGTGTTGAATAATATATCGGATGATCACAAACCTCAACAAAGTTTCATATCAAAAGTAAGAACCAGAGTAACTTGCAAGCAATTGACTGATTTTCTGGCTCCATTCTTACTAAAGGTTGATACCACTAAAGGATGAAGGTTGAGGTCAGTCCACAATCTTTGCCATGTCCATCCACCCCATTTAAGTAACTAATATACCAACACACACACACACACACACACACACACACACACACACACACACACACACACACACACACACACACACACACACACACACACACACACACACACACACACACACACACACACACGATACTTTGAGACCTGGTAGGTCTCTATTCCATCTCCTGAAACCCAACCACATGTAGAGACAGCAGCCAGCAACAGCAACTTGCGCGTGCGCACGCACGCACGCACACACACGAGGCTGAAAAAATATTCCCTCCCTACAAAGTTTTCAAAATTTTCATTCCACCTGAGCTTATTTCATGATGCTTTTAAATCAAATTTAATATATCGAGTCTTCACAATCCACTCCAAAGTGATAAAGCTAAAAAATGCAGATAAAATGTGAATAAGAGATTAACAGAGACAATCTGATTATTCTCAGTTACATAAGTATTCAAACCCTTCACCCAATTAACCCTAAGCAAATTATTTGTTTCAGGAGCAAATTTTTGTTTGAAACGTTATAAAATAAGTGTAATAGATTTCACCTGTATGTAATCAGTGGTTTAACTCAAAAATAAGTTCCCCCACTCAAGTGCTGGAGAAGACTGTTCAGGAGAGGATTATAAGAAGATTTCAAAGTCACTCATTATTACTTTGAGTTGGTGAAATCCATCATTAGGAAGTGAAAGATGAATCATACCATGCAGACTCTACCCAGATCAGGTCATTCATCCAAACTCAGTTGCCAGACAAGCAGGGAACTGGTTCGGGATGTCACTGTAAATCAAGCAATGACTTTGAAAGATCTGCAATACTCTCTGTCCAAATGGGGTTCAGTGTTCAATCAACAATATCCTCTTCCCTTCACGAAGCTGGCATCGATGGAGAGGTGGCAAGAAAGAAGCCATCACTGAAAAAGACATATCTAAAAGCTCGCATGGAGTTTGTGAAAAGGCATCGTAATGATAAGACAGGTATGTGGTGAAAGGTTTTGTGGTCAGATGAGACAAAATATTTAAAGTTTTCGTTCAAATTCAAAGCGTTGCATCTGGTGCAAACCTAACACTGCACATCACCAAGCCAACACCATCCCTACTGCCAAGCATGGTGGTGGTAGCATCATGTTATGGAGCTGTTTTCATCAGCAGGGACTGGCAAGCTTGTCAGGATAGAAGGTCCAATGGTTGGTGCAAAGTTACAGGAGAATCCTTTATGAAAACCTGCATGAGCCAGCCATGAATCTGAAACTGGGTTGGAGATTCACATTTCAGCAGGACAATGATCCGAAGCACAAAGCTAAGGCCACACTGGTGTGGCTGAAAGAGAAGAAAATAAATGTTCTTGAGTGATCCAGTCAAAGTCCTACTTGACCCCAATTGAACATTTATGACGAGACGTGAACATTTCAATCCATCTACGATCCCCATCAAACTTGGCAGAACTAGAGCAATTTTCACGTCGAGAATGGGAAAAGATTTCACCATCTCACTGTGCAAAGCTGGTTGAGACTCCACCCAAAAATACTCGTTGCAGTCTTTGCTACAAAAGGTGATTCTACCACGTACTGACCTGAGGGGCTGAATACTTTTACAACCAATGAATTCTGATTTGTTCATGTTTTTTCAGGTATTCCTGACATGTAACCTCCTTCAACTATAACAGTGCTTATTTTGATCTCTTCAGTTATGAATAAAAAAATTATTTTGGAAAATTATTGTTTCTACATAATTCATCTAAATGTTGTATTATTGGTAGGGGGTGAATAGTTTTGCAGGACACTCGATATGAGCATGCACACATGAAGGTGGATACTTTGAGACCTGGGAGGGCTCTGTTTGACATTTTGAAACCAACATATGGAGATAACAACCAACGACACACACACACACACACACACACACACACACACACACACACACACACACACACACACACACACACACACACACACACACACACACACACACACACACACACATCTTGTCCTGATCCCTGTAAAAGATGAATTATATTTGAAACCAAAAGTTAAAACATTATTTTTAACTTGTTGGGTGGGTTTTGGTGGAATAACAAAACATGAAACATGTGACAGTGAAAACCTCTAAATTTTCCTCACGTAGCACTCTCGATCCCTCCCCACACTCGGATTACAAAGGCTCGGACCATGATTGACGTTTTATTGGATTATGAATGAAAGACATCAGAAAGTGCATTCTCCGTCTCTAGAATTTCAAATGCAAAACGCATCATTCGATTTCGACATATAGATGTTAAAATCGATACATAATTGTGTAGCATATTGCTCATTCTCACAGTGCGTGAAATTTGACGAGAAAGCTTACAGACTTTACTTTTTCAAACGAAGATCGAACCACATTATTGCTCATCCTATTCAATAAAATGAATGGTGTACAAAACCAACAAAATTTCAATTTCAATTATACTTACAACGTTGTAACAGCTCGAGGTATATGTCACGGTTTTAGACTTTACGATCGGTTTCTGATAAGTGCAATATGACTTGTAATTTGCTGATCCCTATTAATTTGTGATGCGTCAACATGGAAAGGACTCAACTGTGGGTTTGAACAAGACCATGTATAATAAGAGGAATGTGTCATTTGCAGTTATAATGAATCGGTAAAAACCAATATAGATAGCTTCTCTATTCGAATGAAGAGCATCCACAATGAGCTACCATAATAGGGATAAGAGATAGGCAGATGGACATTGTATTTCCTCGCATTCACATCATTTGATAATATAACAACGCTGAGGTCGAAATGAAAAAGAAACAGACCCAGAAGAGGTCTGGTCTGCAGAGGCAAGGATGGAGCGGGCATCCTCTTGAAGCTCCAGTAGCGCAGTCAATTACTGGCGGGCCAACGGAAAGGCCGGGTCAACGAGGCCGAGGCGAGAGAGGAGCTCAGGCCTCTTTGTTATACCTTCGATCGAATGACCGGGAAGGCGAACTGCTCTGTAGATGTTGCTTCTTCCAAATGTCAGGTCTCGAGTGGGAGATGGGAGGGAGGGCTGGAGATGGCAGGTGCAAAGGGAATAATGGCGATGGGGAACAGGGGAGGTGGTTGTACGCGAGGGAAAATACATGGTTTGGCGAGTCCCACCAGGCCATGACCTGGCTTTAAAGCAAATGGTGGAATGAACCAGACCTCAAGGGTATGCTCTAAAGGCTAAGCAGACGATTCATGCACCAAGGATAGAAGGAAAGTGTTCAGGAGAAACTTGACAAAAAGGCTGTGCACATCAAAGGATATAAGAAGGGCAGAAGTAGAGATAATTATCCATGTCTAATTGTTGAGTCTTTATAAAATGCATTAGATTGACTTTCATCAACCTGTAACGTTCTACATTTAGAACACTACTAACATTTCAATATTATAAGATACTATAATACAATACCACACAGTAAGTACACATGACTAGGATTGCTTATAAGTGATGTTTGGACATTGTACTTGACGTCGACTATGCTGCTTGGTGAATGGTGTCTAGTTTGTGTCAATGTACTCTGCAGAGTGGACAGAAAGTTCCAATACCCTTTGTGTATCACGAGTCATGGAATATTAACGGATTATGAGGATCGACCCATGTATTTTTTACATCTGCAAATATGGCAGGATTTTTGAGCCCTGCCACTCCATATGCATTGAACATACACTTTACCTTCCCTTGCCTTAAACCTATCTCCTCCAAAATCTTCTTATCTTCTGTGCTCAGTCCTCTACCCTCACTTATCTCTACTTCCCTTCCTTTTCTCAATTCCCCACTTCTCTCTCCAACACCCCAGTGTATTTATAATTAGAGAGCCCCAAAGTATTTCCACTTTCCTCCTGTGGGATCTTTCAGTGGTCACACCTTCAAGATCACTTAATCATAGCTTATTTGATATGGACTTGTTTGGGCATTAAAGTTTTTCATCCAGTACATATAGATATGTATTACGAATAAACAGCAGTGTGTGTGTGTGTGTGTGTGTGTGTGTGTGTGTGTATATACATATATATATATATATATATATATATATATATATATATATATATATATATATATATATATATATATATACATATATATATATATATATATATATATATATATATATATATATATATATACATATATATATATATACATATATATATATATATACATATATATATATATATACATATACATATATATATATATATATATATATATATATATATATATATATATATATATATATATATATATATATATATATATATATATATATATATATATATATATATATATATATATATATATATATATATATATATATATATATATATATATATATATATATATATATATATATATATATATATATATGTATATATATATATATATATATATATATATATATATATATATATATATATATATATATATATATATATATATATATATATATATATATATATATATATATACATATACATAACCATTGGCAGTGGGGCATTCTTGCACAATGCAAGCAAATACTCTGGTGCATCCTACATGCAGACATCATAAATATAAGCTTTACATATTTGATGCAGTTGTTTGTGAAAGAGCTTTATCTTCAAGAGCAGTGAGTCCTTGGTTCGAAAGAGCTTTATATCTTTGATTAAATAAATACTCAGTGGTTAGTAAAAGCTTTGTACATCATCTTAGATTAAATAAATGTGGAATAGGCATGCTTCCGTCTCGAAAAACAATGTGCTGCACTCTGGTATCTCAATTTCAAGGAGATGAGCAGCGCCTGTTATGGCTGAAAAATCCAATCTGAGAGTGGCAGTCTCACCCACAATTGCTGCAGACAAAAAGTAGGGGTAGGGCCAGCTTCAACTCCTGGCCCTGCGTTGAGCAAGCTTCTGCTCTCAGTCAGCAGCTCCACTCTCATCTGCCAGTTACACACCTGATGACACAGCACGACTCCAACTGCCACGGTTCTTAGCCAGCTGTTCTGAAATATCTTGCATACATCTTTGAAGCAGACCTGAGGAGAGCGAAAGAGAGGATTTGACACTCTGAAGACTCCGAGGAGATCGCCTCAGAGAGAGAAACATTTGCCTACCGCCACCTCTTCATGCTTGCTTTGTGCCTTGCCCGTCTCGTCATCTAGCTTGTTCTGCCTGCCACGTCACCATCCTCTGTCAACATAACTAAAGGAGGTATGCCCACCCGGAGTGACTCTGTCCTGTCTGGCGGAATGGTGGTCGTGTGTGGAGAAGGCATGGTTTTTATCCGTTGCACTTGGAGTGTTTTAAAATAAAGTAAAAGTGATTTAAACCTCAAAGTGTTGGTGAGCTGCCTGGAGCATTCTTTAATCAAAGAATCGGGACACATAAGCCAATTCAGGATAGCCCATATAACTGAAAAGGGGAGGGCAAATATCAATATAGGCCTGTGGGAGTCGCAATTAATGGGGAAAGGATGAATGATGTGACACAGGAGTGGCTGGAGACTCGGGACAATGAGAATAGGGAGGAGGTTGCTTGAGTCCAACAGAGTCTGCAGGATGAGGTGAGTTGGTCAATAAAGCATTTCCAAGAGGAGATGAAATTGACCCAGAGGACTCTCTCTGCAAGCCATATTTGGGCACCGGAGGCTCCGAAATTCAACACGCAGCTGCCTGGGTGTTTTATCCCTGGTTTTTATAACTCAGACATGGGGAAGTTGGGGGAAAAAGGCCTCCAAAAGGACTATCCTCCGAGTAAATTTGGACAGGTTGGGGAGCTTCGAGGCTTTACTGATGCAATTTGAATGCGTGTCCCGACTCAATGGTTGGAGCAAGCAGGAATGTACAGGGAGTCTGATGGAGTGTGGCATCCCTTGTCCATCAGAGCGCTGTCTGAATGAGTGTCTCGGGCAGGTGGGGTCACCGGACCCTGGAGGGGGCTGAGACACTGGGAGTCCAAGATGTTTCCCTCTGGGCACCTGTCATGGTGTACCATGAGAACCACTAGGAGGAGGTGTTGCAGGCCGCACTTTGGTGGCTGCACCACTGAGGACAAGCACGGCTGGCAGCCTCTCCCCGAGGCTCTGAAACAGTAGTAGGATCAAAATATGAAATAAACAGCCTAACCTCAAAAAAATTGCAAGAAAACGTTTTATCATGTTTTTCTGTAGTACTTGGTCCAGAGAACAACATATCAAAAGTTGGCCGAAATCGGACCATCAGAAAGGGTCAAACTTTGACGTTAAAAAAGATGGCTGCCACTATTAAAAAGTGCCTCATTTATTCTCCTATCCCATCATCTTAGCTGTTTTTACACATATAAGTGTAAAAATAAATAGTTTAAAACTGTTCAAACCAGTATCTCAGTGAATTCGCCATTCTATATTGAACATTGCATACCCAAGTGACGTCATGAGGTAATCTATGACGTCATGATGTGACTTTTTATTATTTCACAATTATGTGGCAAATTGATGATGATGAAGATTTTAGATGGTATTACTGAAGGCATGTAAGTTCATTAATTCTTCCTGATCAAGCACCTATCATTACAGTGCTGCCATCTACAAATATCTTCAGAATATTAAGACAAAGGATTCCAATCAGCTTCAGATTTTTCCAAATTTCACGTCCATCAAAATGTTGAATTATGATATAGAAAATGACAATATGTTTTGAAACTAAAGATCACACTGGTAAGATTAAAAAAACTTTCAATGGCCATTTTCCTCATTAGACAGTAATTCAGTTTGACTTCAATTAACACTGGTGAAGCCATGTGCATTTCTTGTGTAGGCGTACATGGTGTAAACTATATGTAGGGCAGAGACCATTGATGAAGTACGAACTTTCACCATATCCACCCTCCTTGTTCGAAGCTAAACATCAACTACGGAAACCAAACAAACCTGCGCTTCTCGAGGCTATAGGGAACCATGCTGCGTCCGTGGATGATGCTGTCCTTCAGTCTATTCCCAAGACAGAGCATTACGTTTTAGATGGAGGTTCCCTTCTACATCGCTTGAAATGGACAGAAGGAAGTACCTACAGTTCAATTGCCGATGATTATGCATCTTTTACAGTGGAACTGTATGGAAAAGCCACTGTGGTATTCAATGGATATGAGGGACCAAGCACAAAGGACAACACCCACCAGCGATGGAAGACAACAACTGTGAGAAATGCTGTGAACATTACAGAGACAACTAAATTTGTGGGGAAGAAGGATGATTTCCTTTCCAATGAAAAGTACAAAAAGTCACTTATTGATATGATATCAGCATGTCTGAAGCAAAAAGGCTGCCATGTTGTCCAGGCAGAGGGGGATGCAGATGTGGATATAGTGAAAGCAGCTGTCACAATGTCCACTTTCAAATCAACTACGCTTATCGGAGAAGATACAGATCTTCTAATATTGCTTCTCTATCATGGGAAAATGGATAGTAAAGAACTTTACTTTCGGTCAGACAAAGGGAAACCAAATGTTTACAATATAAAGGTTTTGAAGCATTTACTCGGAGATGATGTTTGTACTGATTTGTTGTTTGCCCATGCCTTTACTGGATGTGATACTACTTCTAGAGTCTTTGGGGTTGGGGAAAAATAAGTGTTCCAAAAACTCATCAAAGGTGATTCTGTCTTGCATTCCTGTTCAAAGATTTTCTGTGCTCCAAATACGGATCAAGATGCTGTAGAAAGTGCTGGCTGCAAGGCAATGGTGTCATTGTTTAATGGGAAAACGTCTGACTCTTTCGCATCAATGCGATACAGTTACCTCTGCAAAAAAGTGGCGACAGCAAAGACATTCGTAACGCCAGAGAGATTGCCCCCCACAACTTCAGCTACAAAACAGCACTCAAGACGAACTTATCTTCAAGTCATGGTATGGATGGGCCAGAGTGATAACATGGACATTACAAAATGGGGCTGGGACAATCAAGGGAACAAACTCACACCAGTAATGATGGACAACAACCCTGCTCCTGATATTCTGCTAAAAATTATTCACTGCAACTGCTCGGCTGGATGCAACACACTTACATGTAGTTGTAAGAAGTACGGACTTGATTGCACAGGGCTTGTGGACCTTGTCAAGATGGCAACTGTGAAAATATGAACCATGCACCCATTTTAGATGAAAACGAGGACGAATATGCTGACTTTTTTTTTGCTAAAGCAGTAATGGGTGTCGCAACTGGAATAACTTCCTTGGTACCAACTACCCAGGTATTATTTCAAAGAAATTGAACACATTGGTCTCCATGGCTGTTGTTTTTGCGTGTATAATACTGCGCCTTATTAAAAGGTATGGTTGTGGCATTACGATCTTGGCATCATCATTGAATTTATGATGTCATCAGGTCATCAAACAGGATGAAAACTATTTTTGTGAACATGTTTTCATAAATTTGGAAGTTACCATGAAATCGCATAAAATTACATCATGATGTCATTCATGAATGACGTCATGATGCAACTTTGGGACACTCCCAGCAACCTCACATGTTTTGGTACTTATAAGGTAATAAGTTTTATCGTTAATTGTCACTTTTAAAGTGGTTCAGAACTGTTTCTTTCGAAGGTATGCATAGATATTAGGTATTTTGCTCTAATGGCGGCCATCTTTTTGGACGTCATATTTACACCCTTCTGATGGTCCAATTTTGGCCAACTTTTGATATGTTGTTCTCTGGGCCAAATGTGACTGAAATAACACCATAAAACGTTTATGCATGTGTGTGTGTGTGTGTGTGTGTGTGTGTGTGTGTGTGTGTGTGTGTGTGTGTGTGTGTGTGTGTGTGTGTGTGTGTGTGTGTGCTGTGCTTCATTGTACAGTGCCAAATACAACTAACTCTTGACAAGATTTATTGAGCGTGCTAATATGGCATCAATAAAGTTTGTACATCTCTTTCTGAGTTTCACTTCGATGTCCAAAAGTGGCATGACCTTGGCCATTTGTTTTCAATTTGATCACTCTTGGCTGACTCGGCCTAAGGCTTCATGTCATCCCTTGGACTAATGATCCTCTGTGATAAACATGACCGACTGAGCCATGCTTTGTTGAGACTGCAAGCTTAGAATCGTGTAAAATGGTGAATAAATACTAATTAGCACAAGTGCATGTGGTACAATGGAAGAAATAAACACGCACTTCCAACTGATATTTTTAGTATGTGTAACGACTGCTCTTAAGGAGTCAATTTGAGTGTCAAGTTTATAAAGAAAAGAAATGATTCTATGTACAGTACCAAAATGTCTGATCCAAATTGACAAATTTAGATACAGGTACCATCGATACTTTAGGAGTGAGAAAAGGTAAGGTAGGTGAAAAAGCCACAACGTGAATTCATGACCCCACCCAAGGCAAAACTGGGTGTCTCACCCCATCACCAAGTCCACCCCTCTGCCTGCGGCACCGGCCGTTTCCCACGCACTGCCTGGGTGCCGGGTGGAGAGCTGATAGCCTACTCATGGGCACAAATGGGTAGCAGTGCTGAAGAGTGCAATGGAAAAGGGAGAGGGAGGAGGGCGACAAGGGACAGAACAGAGAACGCTTTTGGAGGTACATTTCGCTACATCTCGCCTCACTCCCCACCACAGCAACCTACTTCTTTCTTTCCTCATCCAATTCCCATGTCATTCAATTTTCTTTTTTCATTCCCTGTAAATTTCTTGGTTTAGCTCACAAAGCGATTTTGGACTTTAACTTTGGAAAATGTCCCACCTCATTGTTGAAGTGAATGATACTATCGAACCAAAAATAACGTTCAACAATCTGTATTAGCAATTCCTTTTGTGGCAAGAGAATCACTACTCACCTCCACTCATTTATTCCTCCTTTTCCCACCTGTGGAACCAACATTCACATTATCTTCAATCTCATTATTCCCTCCAGGTCTTCAAGACAGCTGTTCACCATGATCTCAGATTTTCCCCAATCCAAAACCATGATCTTTTCTATCCTCACCCCACCTCTGCGACCAAAAAGGAAAAAAAAAGAAAAAAAAGAGGAGTGCCAGCAGGTGTGTGCATGTGTGCATGGTTTGAAATGTTGGTGAAGAACAGTGTGTAGATGATGATGCATCTGTAGGAAAATCAAGTTGGGAATCATGTCACTACTTGACATACAAATGTTTCAAAGTTTGACCTTATCAAAAGTTAGGCATATTGCATTTGTTAATTGGGATCATTACAAGATACTGTAAACAGGACTGGTAGGATGGCCTTGAGGTATGCATACTTGCCTCTGAACTGTCTTGCCTGGGTTTGAATCCTGACTCAGATACAAACTGCCACCCTGGTGTTTCACAAGCAGGATGGACTGACATGGCCTTGTAATCGGTAATGTTTGAATACGTTAACATATATTATAATAGGTATATAAAATATTTTATGAGATAATGGAGTAAAGAAAGAAAAAGTTTAGTGTGTTTACCGGTACTATTTTTCCAATGCAGTTAACATAAAAGGATAATGAACTTTTAGTTGAAATCCATTAATTATCTTGTAGACCTACATTTCAGATACACACAACTTCAAATACTCGTATGCAATTTTCTGAAATATCTGTGCTGTCATGTGGATGAACACCCCCCCCCCCGCCAAGCCCCCCTCTCACCCCCACCCAGATCCGCAAGCGATTATTGATGCAGGAACCATACACGCTGGAATATAATTATCCCATGTATGATGAGAAATAGACCAGCTTGCATGAATTGACATTCATTTTCCTGTGTGTATTCTATCATGCCAGTTATTATCAAACTAAAGATGATCACTTATTTAATCCTCCAAGAGTTATCAATCAATAAGCCAAATCATTGGCATGGCAAAAATGGCAGGAACCCGAACACACACGCAGCCTAAACAAAAATAAATAAAAAAATAAATATATTTTTTATTAAATATGATCATGAAAGGCAGAAAATTCAGGACATGAAGACAAAAGACAACAAATAGGAAGCCGAGTAAAAACTAAAAACCCTTTCGAGGCAAACGCACAGCCACACATTCATACGGAACAGAGACAAAGTGCTTTAGGACCACAACACACTGAGTATATGCGAGAACTGAAGCTTGCAGGATGCAGACGAGGGTGGTAGAACAGGTGTGAAGAGGACGAGCAATTGATATATGAGCTCCCCTTGATACATGTTCTGTGTGTTAGCTCTTATATGAGTCTTGACATTGTTTGTTTAAAAAAAAAAACCAACTGGGCAAGAAGGAGCTTGGTCCTACAAGAATGTAACCGACAACCTGATGACTTCTCTGACAGAACTATAAAGGTCCGTGGTGAAATGGGAGAACGTTTTGGAAGGACACCAATCTCCGCAGCACTTCACAAATCTAGGCTTTATGGCGGAGTGGCCAGAAAGAAGCCACTCCTGAGAAAAAGGCACTAGCGATCATGCCTGGTGTTTGCAAAAAGGAACCTGAAGACTCAGAGCAAGAGGCAAAAAATTATGTGGTCTGAGGAGATGAAAATTGAACTCTTTGGCTTGAATACAAAGCTCTATGTCTGGTGGAAACCAAGCAAAGCTCATCACCCATCTAACACCATCCCTCACATAAAGCATGGTTGCGGCAGCATCAGGCTATGGGGATGCTTTTCAGTAGCAGGGACAGGAAAAAAACTTGTAAGGATAGAGGGAACAATGAATGGAGCCAAATACAGGAAAATGCTTGAGGAGAACCCGCTTCAGAGTGCAAAAGATTTTGGACTGCAGTGAAGATTTACATTCCAACAGAACAACGACCCCAAGAATACAGCCAAAGCAACACTGGAATGGCTTCAGAACAAGAATGTGAAAATCCTCGAGTGTCACAGCCAAAGCCCAGACTTGAATCCCATTGAGAATCTGTGGAAAGAGTTGAATATTGCAGTTCACCGACACTCCCCATCCAACTTGACAGAGCTTGAGCAAATCTGCAAGGAAGAATGGGAGAAAATCCCCAAATACAGACATACCCAAGAAGACTCAAAGCTGTAATCATGGCCAAAGGAGCTTTTTACTGAGTATTGACTCAGGGGGTTGAATACTTATTGATGCAAGACATTTCAGCTTTTCATTTTTAATTGATTTGAAAAAATTTCTAAAAACATGTTTTCACTTTGTCGTTATGGGTATTTTGCGTGGATTGGTGACAAAATTTTTGTACTTTAATCCATTTTATATTCAGGCTGTATCAACAAAATGTGACAAAAGTCGAGGGGTGTGAATACTTTCTGAAGGCTCTGCATGTTAAACTTAGCACAATTTCTTCTTTACTTCAGGATGCTGCACTTTGTAACCCCATCCATTTGAATTTAAGATTCCAAAATAAATCGGAATTTATATACATACATGTCTTTGACTAATACTGTCTGTCTGTCTGTCTGTCCCCCATCCCGTTCTGCCGAAACACAGAAATGTGAAATAGAAGTTGCTCATATGAGAGCATATGAAGTTTCTTCAGAAGTTGCTTCATGAAATAGAAGTTTCTCTCCTCAGAGAGAAAAAATTGTGAAATAGAAGTTGCTTCAAATTAATCCAAAGTTAAAGGAAAATTACAGGAATATCTCTCCCAACAATGGATGGAGATCCTCAATGCCAGACATGAAATCAGAACCAGACATATCACGTGCCTTTGATTTGGTCTGACACCCTGTCCTGCTCACCAAACTCTCTTCCTATGGTATCCAATGACATCTCCACTTATGGCTCACAGACTTCCTCTCCTGTGGCAGCCAACGTCTGGCCCTGAATGGAGTTCTCTCATCCCCTCTTCCTATCCAGGCTGGAGTTCCTCAAGGGAGTGTTCTCAGCCCTGTTCTTTTTCTGGTTTTCATCAATGATCTCTCTGACTCTCTGGAAAATCCTCTTCATATCTTTGCTGATGACTTCATCCTCTGCCGCATCATCTGTCATCCCACAGTTCGGCAAGCAGCAGCCTCTTCACCCTCTGCAAATTTTGATAAAATCACAAGCTGGTCCAACACGTGGAACATGTCTTTCAACCCTGACAAATCTCACACTCTTACAATGTCTCTCCGAAAGGACAGTCTGGAAACCCCTCCCCCACCTTCTTTCTCAACAATCCTCTTGAAGAAGTCCTTTCATTAAAGCGTCTTGGTCTCACTATCTGCCATGACCTCTCCTGGGAAAGCCACATTTCCAAGCTGGCCTCCAAAGCCAGTAGCTGACTGGGAATCCTCCGTCGTGCAAAGTCCTTCCTTGGCACACCTAAGCTTCTGCCCACATACAAAGCTTTAGTCTGCTGCCTGATGGAGCACTACTCTCCCCTCTGGGTTGGTGCTCCTGCTTCTCACCAATCTCGGCTTCATGCTGTGGAAACCAAGGCGTTTCGGATCATTGGTATCTCGCGCGATGAGGCTTATTCTTTGTGTCTCTCACTCTCTTATCACAGGCAGGTCGGTGGTCTTTCTGTCATCTACCATCTCCTCTCTGGCCTTGCCCCTCCTGCTCTGTCTGAGATATGTCCCCCCCATATTTCTGAAAGGCACTCAAGGTACACCAGCATCCCCCTTCTGGTAAATCTACCAAAATCAAGAATCACTGCTCACCTTCACTCTTTCATTCCTTTTTTTTCCCCACCTTTGGAATAAATTATCACACTCTTCAATCCAGGCCTTCAAAACAGCTATTCACCACCTCCTCTTATCTTCCCACATTCAAAACCACGATCTCTTCTGCTCCTGATAATCCACCCCAAACCCATTTTCAAATTACCTGCTTTCCTTCTTGACAGTCCCTGTCGTGTAGGGACTTTAAAGTCCCTGTCGTGTAGGGACTTTAAAGTCCCTGTGGTGTCCATATTGTTTACCCTGTGTACCCCGCACCATCCCTCTCCCCTCCACAGATCTCCTCTTGTCTCCTGCTCACCTTGTTGTACGTTCTATGTGTTAGCTCTCATATGAGCGTCGACAGTGTATACAAAAAATAAAATGTTGGCCAACATGTAGATTACAGTGGATTATTACTTCGATGTTGAGGTGTACTGAAGAACACAAGATACTTTATGAATTATGTGACAAAATACAAAGAAAACCACAACATTGTATCTCTTTTGGTTTGGTTGTTATGAAGTTTTTTTTTTTAAACCAGAAGAAGACTTTGTGGACAGCCTGTAAGCCTAAAATTATCTTAATTTCATCCAGGGTAAGTTTACCAAATCGAATGTTTTGAATAAATCAATAAGTTGTTCAACTCATTTCATGCTCTTATTTTATTTAAGCATCAGGTGCATACAACAACTCAACATATCCCTTTTTGAACCTCCCTGTTTTGAGCTCTTTCAACCAGTGAAACGATAAAATAATTCCTTTTTCTTTTCTTTTTTCGATCGTGATATTTTTACCATGGACTTCTCCTGGTGAGATATTAATATACTTTAAGCAATCAATGCATGACGTAGGCAGCAACATTGGGTCAGCTCTTGAACACTTTGCACACGTGTCCAACATCTTGGTCCTGTGCAAGCCTATATTGGAAGCTGCCCTCTCATGCCTTTACAGCCTCCCCAAAGGCAACGCAAACAGCAACGTCTCGTCGTATTGCAAAAAGGGTCTTGTCATACGGTTGGACGAACATCTAATGGATCTACCCTTTTACCCTCAAAGTGTCCTCTGTCTGTGACCTCAGATTACTCACAAGATATCATCTGCACTCATCTGTCTTCCAAAACCCCTGCTCTCAAGGATGTTTTACATGATGCAAGGTGGTAATTCTTCCAAATTATTTATGATCATTATTATCACCATACATGTTGTCACTCACACATGATGTATGCCTTTTCACTTTCATAGTGTGTGTGTGTGTGTGTGTGTGTTCTTGTACCCATTTCACCTGTTATTAACGTCACGTCATTGCAGTTCGACCCACCGCCACAATAGTTGCTGCTCGTTCTGCGATTGAGTTCAAAACACGGAGCTCCTGCCCTCTGGTGGTTCAAGTGAAGACATGTTTGGTACCACCACGGTAAGCCATTTACGAAAGTTTTACAATCATAGAACCATATATACTGCATCTGGGAGAGGGGATAGCAAACCACCCAGCACGACCCTTGCCAGGAAACTGCTTCGTCAGCACCAACACTTTGTGACAGAGTAAGGTACATCGGATTGACTGAATCTAAAGCCAAGGAACCATTTTGTGGGCTTGTCTTGGTTTTGTTGGTGCTTTATGTACCGGACCTTGATGCACTTTTATTGGCACCAGGAATTGAGCAGAAGCGATGGAGCATCAGCTACGACAGTGTATTTCCGGTGGTTAAGGGATAATCTATTTAATAGGTACGAAAATATGGTAGAATGCTTCAACTACCACGATGTACGCAGACACATTTATGAAAAAGAGGGATGATAAGTTAACCTCGATCTACGCATACTCTGAGCTGTCGAGGCTGGGTTCGAATCTCGAGCCAACTATAAACTGTCATTCTGGTGTTTCGTAAGCAGAGTGAGGGAGTACATTGACCAATGTGTACACCTTTCATTGGAGGAGATTGACCAGGTGTCCCGTCAGCAGGCACTGGGCGTTGGTGGACATTAAAGACCCCCACAATGCCTTTTGTGAGGCGAGTTATCACCGGCACACAAAACAAATCCAAATTCCTGCTCCAACCTCTGGGGGCACTGCATCAGCGGAACTGCATCAGCAGCACAGCCGCGCTCCCAGGTGTGATGCAACCATGAAGGAATGAATGGAAAAGCAGCAAGAATTCAATCGACTTGCCTGGACGAGACAACGTGACTTTTGTGGTGCAGTATATGTATTACATATGCAATCATGGGAGAAATCTTGACGTGTCCAGTAATGTACTCATAAATGATTCCCACCTCCCACGTGCATATGTAATCAATGAATGGACTTTTTGAAGAACACAGTTCTGTTTTCGCACTCAAACCTCATCACACACAACTACAATGAAAAAAACCTCAAAACAATTAAAATTCACAGAATCACCGATTATTGAAATATTTTTCATTGATATTAAAAAGGCATGAGAAATTGTACCTGCACGGTGGGCAGCAGGAAGTATGAATTCAGAGATCGGGACAGGTAGACAACGTCTGAAATTAAACTCGTGAAAATTGACGTCACGGCATCTCGGGATCTCAAGAAAAATACAAAAAATCCCGATTCGTGGAGCCACGCCCATTGTTTATTGGTTTAAATCTTGCTTTTAATAAGCTGTGCACCACCATAAAATTACCAGCCTTTCGTTGTTCTGCCCTCCAGAGACGACGTCGTCCATTCGACATCGCTATTTAATCATCTTCCTCAACAATAATGTTTGTAATTGCGCATTATACTGTCATGGCTTTCAGTGAAAATCAAACGTTCCTTCAGGACTCAAAAGCTTCATTTGAACCAATGAACAGGGCAGGATTTACTTGCTTGTCGGCCCTAGGCCAAACCTTATCAGTGCCCCCCCACCCCCCCCAAAAATTTATTATATATAAATACATCGTAATATTGTAATGTAAAAAAAAGAATTACAACATAATGTAACACATCAATAATTTTTAATCAAATCAGTTCCATATCAAGTACATCGAAGTAAATCAAGTTCCATATCATGTACATCTTAAGGCCCAGTCACACCTTGACGTTTTAGCCAGCAATGGCAACGTATAAAAATGCACGTAAAACGTTGGCGTACGCTGAAGTTTTGCGTTTTTTTTTTAAAGTTTTGGTCGTATTCATAACGTGTTGGTCGTATGCATAACATATTAGTAAGTACACAGAACGTTTCGTTGTGTTAAAGATAACATACCAACGAATGCTTAGCCTGTTGTCAGCGTTCACAACCTATGCCCAACGATAGTTTAACTTAGTCATAGCGCGCTGCACGTATCGCCGACGAACTCGTGGCGTTCTCTGTTAAAAACCTGCCACTCGCCGATTTAAATCATAACCGCCTGAAAATTGGAAGTGTCAACATCGCAGTCACACCTTGACGATTTAGCCAGCGTATGCCGACCTATGAAAAATGTGTCTAAAACGCTGGGACACATCAAATACGGTATGGGTAAGTTGTGTATACGTTATCAGCACGATGAAAAACAATGAAGTACGCTGGCATATTACGTGGTACGTCTAGTATGTCGTGAAATTTCAAGCATGCTGAAAATTTTACGACGTACTCGACGTATGGCTCACAAGTTCCACATATGCTGGCATAAGTTCTCGGCACGCTCCGCAATCGTTTACACACGTCGGCCACACGTTACTTGTAAGTTACTCATTAGTCGAAACACGTCGAGGTAATGTTTAGGATACCCGAAACTTAATTTTTAACCTACGAGTAATGTGCTTTGAACCTATTAGTAGCTTGCTTTGAACCTATGAGTTGCGTGCTTTGAACCTATGTTTAACGAATCTCAAACGCACATTGGCGTATGTAGACGAATTTGATTGACGTCTTCCGGACGACCACAGAACTTACTGAACGTGTTTCTAACTTACAGCTACCGTATAGTGGCATATTGGCAGCGTTTAGGGGAATTGTTATATATATATATATATATATATATATATATATATATATATATATATATATATATATATATATATATATACACATATATACAAATGGGCTTCACAAGAGGAACCCATCAGTGTTCCAGACTCATTGTTGAGTAGATGTCAATGTCACTAGCAGTGGCAGTAGCAGTAGTAGTAGTAGTTGTAGTAGTAGTAGTGGTTTGTAGTAGTAGTAGTGGTTATTAAACTTTGCTTTTCATTTGATGTTCTTTTCAAATAGAGCATCTACGGTCGATTATTTTCAATACATTTAGAAGTTGGTCTGGCAGGATATTGTTTCGAGGTATGCACCCTCGCCTCTGAGAGGTCTCACCTAGGTTTGAAACTCAGCCCAACAAGGAACGAGACAACAGCCTCTTCAGACAACAGACAGAGAGATTCTTCAATGTTTTTGTTTTTAATCTTGAACGCTACTGGCACGGACTGAATAGTCCTCATCGAGGACAATCCTTAAGTAAAATAACTACACGAATAGAAAAGAAAGTAATGAAAGAATAGTCCAAGAGTTTTTGAGGAAGTAAAAAATCTGCTTTTTGAAAAGGGGAAGGTCATAAGTGTTTGGGAAGAGATGAGAAGGTAAAGAGTTCCAGAGTTTGGCAGTGGATGGGAAGAAACAAACATCGTAACAGCCCACCCTTGAATTGCCAATGGCCAAACAATAATCATGTGATGTAGTGGCTTGTCGAGTATTCCTTGTCCCGCTCATGCTGATGGTACACAAGCAGCAACTTCTTGTGAGCAGAAACCGAAGTAATATCTGTAGCAAAGAGAAAGAGAGCCTACTTTGCGGTGAAATTTGAGCGGGTCAAGTTTTGAGGTCATGTTGGTAGAGTTGACAAGTCCAATAACTTTGGATTCAATTCTGTCCAGTAAGTATGTGGAGCTGGAACCTCTTCAGATGCGAGAGCAATACGCTATACAAGGACGAAACAATCCTCAATATAGTTGGAGCAACTGTTCAGAGGAGAAGAATCTTCAACATCTGAACAGGACTCCTAATTTCTTTAAGGCAGACTTAGCTATTTGAGTAATGTGTGGATTCCAGGATAAATTCGAAGTTAGAGTAATACCTCATAGGTTTATTGTATCACATGGTGTAATTGTAGAGCTTTCAAAGGAGATTGGAGAATTGAGTTGAGAGAGAGGAGAGAGAGGAGAGAGAGAGAGAGAGAGAGAGAGAGAGAGAGAGAGAGAGAGAGAGAGAGAGAGAGAGAGAGAGAGAGAGAGAGAGAGAGAGAGAGAGAGAGAGAGAGAGAGAGAGAGAGAGAGAGGAGAGTTCAGTTGAGAGAGAGGAGAGAGAGAGGAGAGAGAGGGAGAGGAGAGGATAGAGAGAGGAGAGGATAGAGAGAGAGAGAGTTTAGTTGAGAGAGAGGAGAGAGAGAGAGAGAGGAGAGAGTTTAGTTGAGAGAGAGGAGAGAGAGGAGAGAGTTGAGTCGAGAGAGAGGAGAGGGAGAGGAGAGAGTTGAGTTGAGAGAGAGGAGAGAGAGGAGAGAGTTGAGTTGAGAGAGAGGAGAGAGAGGAGAGAGTTGAGTTGAGAGAGAGGAGAGAGAGAGGAGAGAGTTGGGAGAGAGTTGAGTTGAGAGAGAGGAGAGAGTTGAGGAGGGAGTTGAGTTGAGAGAGAGGAGAGAGATGAGGAGGGAGTTGAGAGAGAGAGAGAGAGAGAGAGAGAGAGAGAGAGAGAGAGAGAGAGAGAGAGAGAGAGAGAGAGAGAGAGAGAGAGAGAGAGAGAGAGAGAGAGAGAGAGAGAGAGAGAGAGAGAGAGAGAGTTGAGTTGAGAGAGAGGAGAGTTGAGTTGAGAGAGAGGAGAGTTGAGTTGAGAGAGAGGAGAGTTGAGTTGAGAGAGAGGAGAGTTCAGTTGAGAGAGAGGAGAGAGAGGATAGAGAGAGAGGAGAGAGTTGAGTTGTGAGGAGAGAGGGAGAGAGGGGAGAGAGGGGAGAGAGGGGGAGAGGAGGAGAGGGAGAGAGGGAGAGAGGGAGAGAGGGAGAGAGGGAGAGAGGGAGAGAGGGAGAGAGGGAGAGAGGGAGAGAGGGAGAGAGGGAGAGAGGGAGAGAGGGAGAGAGGGAGAGAGGGAGGGAGAGAGGGAGAGAGGGAGAGAGGGAGAGAGGGAGAGAGAGAGAGAGAGAGAGAGAGAGAGAGAGAGAGAGAGAGAGAGAGAAATTGAAATCCATCATTAACAAATGGAAGACATATCATACCACCCAGACACTACCCAAAGCAGATCACCCATCCAAACTCAGCAGCTGGGTAAGCAGGAAACTGGTTTGGGATGTCACTGCAAATACAACAATGATTTTGAAAGATTTGCAAGGCTCGATGTCCAAGATGAGGGTCAGTGTTCATCAATCAACAATATCCCATTCCCTTAACAAAACTGGCCTCTGTGGACAAGTGCCAAGAAAGAAGCCATTACTGAAAAAAAACGCATCTCAAAGCTCATATGGAGTTTGTGAAAAACATCTTAATGATACTACAGGTATGTGGTGAAAAGTTTTCTGGTCAGACGAGGCAAAATATTTAACTTTTTCATCTAAATTCAAAGCATTACGTCTGGTGAAAACCGAACACTGCGCATATCCCAATCAACACCATCCCAACTGTCAAGCATGGTGGTGAGAGCATTATGTTACGGGGCTGCTGCAATGGATGGTGCATTGTGCAGAAGAATCCTTGATGAAAACCTGCATGAGTCAGTCATGAAACTGAAACTGGGAAGGACATTCACATTTCAGCAGGACAATAATCCGAAGCACAAAGATAAAACCACACTAAAAGTAGGACATCAGAGCTTCTGGTGCACCTAATTTACATGGAAATGAAAGGGGGAAAATGGAAAAATTTATTGACTGACACCAAAATTCTCCCAATTTCCCTTGTTTTACCTTCTTTAGACCCCACTTTCAAGACTTTCTTCCCCAAAGTCTGTCAAGATCTTCCTCCTTTTCAGGGGTTCTGAGTCACTTACAAAAATTTACATGGCTCCAACAAATATTTGTTCATGGTTACTTGTCTCCGTCAAGTATACCAGGAAAAAAGGTGGCGGTAACCCATAACCCCAACTACATATTTTGTTCTTACACTTTAAATATATCCATAAGGGAGGCTATCAATCCCATTTTCTCAAAGAAACCTCGTCATCAAAAGCCCCCAATGCCTTCTTATTTACCTCCTCTGTATAGAAATGATGTTTATAACTTCTTATTGTATTCATTTTTTTGTACTCTTCTTTCTTAAAGACTAACAATTTTAATGATCTTCAAAATTTATTGTTTCTTTGATTACATTTTTCTTTTCCCCCTTTAACTTTCCATCACTCTTTTCAATTTTATCATCAATATATTTATAGGCATAGGCCTTTGCTCTCAATCCCACAAACTCACTCATTATCTTTCCACCCAACTCATCTTTAAAATTTCCAATAACCTTTTTATTCTTTGTAGAGAATAGTTTGTTATCTCTTTTATAATTGCTTGTTTCATAAATACCTACATCTTGAGATGTATCCTTATAAATATCTTCCATATTAATTTTCAAAATAAAACTGTCTGCATCCACACATAATAGATTAACCCCTTCCATATATTTTTTCTTTAAGTTGTTGTGGAAGTAGTCATACATTAACAACTTTGACAAGTCAAGAATTGATGTTCCTATAAAGATAGGTTTATCCATTTCAATACTTTCTTTGTTGAAATGAATAGCACAAAAAATCTCTGAAAACACCTCCACTCTTTGAAAACTTGGTATATTAATTAATTTGGATGCTTGTTTCCAAGATGTAGCAAGTCTTATGTTTTGTCTATTCCTAACATTTTCCAGTCTTTCCAAAAACAACATTATTCATTATTTTATAAAAGTTCTCCTCAAAATCATTTGCAGCAAGTGTAATCTTTTCTGTGATAAAATCAGCCCGCCTGCCCAAGAAACGAGTTTTACAAAAGTCTTCCTTTGCCTGAAACAAAAATGCTGGTTAAGAGATGGAAAATATTCATCCCTACCTTTGAGAGACATGCCCCCCAAAAACCCTTTGTTTTCTCATTTCCTTTGTTTTGTGGATTGTGTGGGTGGGGAAGGGTGGGGTTTGATGAAGGGTGGTTGGTCAAGGGTGGGGGTACACAGGGGGAGAGGATCATGGTGTATATGGGTGTGGCTTGTGTGGGTGGGGAAGGGTGGGGTGTGATGAAGGGGTGGTGGGTCAAGGGTGGGGGTGCACAAAGGGAGGGGATGATGGTGTATATGGGTGTGGATTGTGTGGGTGTGGCTTGTGTGGATGTGGCTTCCATGGGTGTGGCTAATGTTGGTGTGGCTTGTGTGGGTGGAGACAAAGGAGGGCAGAGTGAATTTTTAATTAAATAAATGCATTGTGTGGGGGAAACGAATAGACTAATCATTGTATGATGGATGTGGATGTGATGTATGGATACGATATGATGGATGTGGGTGTGGCTTGTGTGGGTGTGGCTTGTGTGGGCAGAGTCTAAAATGGGGTGAAGTCAATTTGTGAATTTTTTTATTTTAAATTTATTATCTTTGTCTTTTGTAATTCCTGTAAATAAAATTCCTGGTTGATGCAATTCCCCTGGTATTCCAGTTGTTGTAAATTTACTTCCTGATAAAAACTTTTGCATATCTCCCCCAATTTTATGATTAGACTTGAATTTACTCTTTTTAGTACCACAAACTAAACATATTCCCTTTTGATGAACTCTATTATTTTTACTTTTAACATCCGAGAATTTTTACTCAGTTTTATTTTTACATTTGAGACAATAACTCATTTATTTATGAGAAAAAATCCTCAAGAGTGCGAAAACCTTTGAAGTTTCCAACATATACATTTGAATCTTAATCATTAAAATACAAAGAATCCTTAGAAATGGCTCACTCTCTCCTCCATTTATTGAAGAAAAAAAGTAAAACTTTAAGCAATGTCAATCAAACAACCATCATCAATCATATTTTCCTTCTTTCACTTCTTTATTTCTACTTTCTCATTTAAATCGTCTCCATGAAATCAATGTTAATACTCTTGACCCATATATTTTTGATGGACTTGTTAATTCGTTGTTTTCCTCCTCAATGCATTGAGATTGATTTATTTTCTGTAATACCTCTAATCATTTTTTATTCTCACTGGTTTCCACATTTTCATATTTATTCATTCTCTCTCTTTCCTCCCGGTCTCTCTCTCTCTCCTCCCTCTCTCTTCTCCCTTGCCTCCTCCTTTCTCTTCTCATTTTCTTCAACTCCTTCCTCATCCCTTACTACCTTTGAACCACTTTCACCCCATAGAATATCATACATATATTCATCTGGATTTCTTGATAGTCCTGAATCCAAAATAATATTTTTTTACAACAGGAAACCAATAAAATTTCTTCTGAATTTCTAAAAGAGCCTTGTATTTTCGAAACTTTAAAACCTTTTCATAATTTTACATTTTAGTTAAATCCAAAGTTGTTAGTGTAGCAACATCAGTATAAAGTCAATCTTTTCTTGAAAATACCCCATTCTTATGTTGTGGAACATATTTATGAAAATACTGAATACCCTTTTCTTGTAGGTATGCTTGGTCACAGAAATGATAATTTTGTTGAAGCCTTCTTGCTGTTATTTATGTATCAGAAATATATGACATTAATATGATAACAGGTTATACCTTCCCCTTGTTAAATGAGTTTGTATTCCCTTAATTACTATATAAAATCCTGTTCTTTGTGTTTTCATGATATAAACTATGTCTAAGCAGCAATTGATTTTAGCCTTATTAAATTATTTAGATTTTAGCTTCCACAAAACTCATTCTCGGCCCCAAGTGGATAATATTCTTCCTTACGAGACCGATTTAATTGTTCCAGGTCTTCTTGGTTTATTTTAAATGACCAATTTTACCATAAATCATTCATATCACATCCCCAATGTTTTATTCTCATACAAACGATATGCCCTTCTTCATAACATTTTATTTCAATTGGAACTGTGAATTCTGTATGACCTGGAGATAGAAAAAACATTTCTGTATCTTTAAAATATACAGCCATTTATTTAGGGATATAAATTGTGATAAATCACTTAATCTCACTAAGTCATTTGCCTCAGTCAGGTTTGGATAATTTATTAATATATAATCATTTTTCATGTCCTAAATTTCTGAAGTTCAGCCTGGGCTTTTGTGGAATAATTTGAAATCCAGTTTTAATATCCAGTTCTTGGGATACTCCAAAGGTTGAACCATCTTTTCCAACATCAGTCATTTATATTAGATTAAAAATAACATCATAAAATTTGTATTTTTGTTGCGTTGAAACAACACATACAGACATAATTGACCACAACACATGGAAATTAATTCTTGGACTTGAAATATGTGATAAATACTATTCTGAAAAAAATTTCATGACTTCAACAGGTGGTGGAAGACCATAACCATCAAAATAATATTTAACCTGATTATTATAAATTCATACACAATGAGAGCTGTTTCCATTATTATCTTCTAAATTGATAATAATATTCTTTGTATATTTAGACAAGTCTGTTAATTCATCTCTCATACAAATAACCACAAAATCAATTTTAAATTTGCTTACAATATTTTGCAAGTTTTATATTTGATGTTGTTTTCTTTCCAAATTCTTTAAACCACTCATCGATGCTCATTTATTTATGAGAAATAAATAATCCATTACCCCTTTCAGTTAATATTGTTATGAATCTGGAAGCCATGAGCACTCAACATACAGGTCCTATAGCTCAGTTATTTCAATAAGTAAATGTGGATAGATAGCTCCCTTTCCCTTGTTTAATGGGTAATTAAATGTTCATGCACTGCCGAGTTATTTTGATAGTTAGGATTTTTACATCTACAACTACAACAATGACAACCCTCTGCTCCCAGCATTCTCCGCGCACTCGCTGGTATGCGGGTGTGCTCGGAATTCATTTGGGGATGGAATTCCATTCCCAAATATGGCCATGAACTGGTTCGCTTGGCTGCACACCAAATAAGGGAATGCGTCGTGTCCCACCCAAGGAAAGCAGGCCACAATGAGCGAACCATGCCCAAAAAGGGGATAAAAGGAACGGAGAGCAAATAATCAGGTGGATCTGCTTGAGCAGGTAGAAAAGGATCGGCACCCCTATTCTGGGGCACGTGCTCTAGTTCCCGGCTCATCTCGTCGCTGGCGTGGGCTGGCGTACTCTGGTTCCCGGCTCATCTCGTCGCTGGTGTGCTCTGGTTCCCGGCTCATCTCGTCGCTGGGGTGCTCTGGTTCCGGGCTCATCTCATCGCTGGCATGCTCTGGTTCCCGGCTCATCTTGTCGCATGCGTGCTCTGGTTCTCGGCTCTTCTCGTCGCTGACGTGGGCTGGCATGCTCTTTTTCCCAGCTCATCTCGTCGCTGGCATGCTCTGGTTCCCAGCTCATCTCGTCGCTCGCGTGGGCTGGCGTGCTCTGGATCCTAGCTCATCTCGTCGCTGGCGTAGTCTGCGTCGGCTGCCTTGGTCCGTTCTTGCCGACTGGTGCTCTGGGAAGGTGTGGACGTCAAGCCGCGTGCTCGTGGCCAGGTAGCCAGCCACTTTCTCGTCCCTCAGCTCGACTTCCCTCCCAGCTGAAGGGATAATAAAGACCATTTTGGGTCCATTTCTTTTGGGTGTGCATCTGTCTGTGGACCCGTCTTTAAGTAGTACATTGTTAAGTTGCTTCGCTGTACATTATTTGCATTGCATTCCTTATAGTCGGATAACTCTGCTCCTTGCGTGCTCCCCCCTTCCCCCCCCCCCCATTATAAATAAACCCATGTGTTAAATGTATCAGCTCGTTTTTGTGGTTCTTCTATTGGTTTAATGTAGTGCGTGTTGGGGAATTAGAAAGGCCGTTGTTGCCGTAGTGGTGTGCATTTGGGACCGACGGAAGCTCGGTGACCATCCGCTCGGGTCACGCATGGGTCGAGCGCGCATACAGCTCGTCCCGTACGAGTTCTGTCGAGGGTGTGAATACTCGGTAGCTCGCCACGTGGGTCTAGGTATTTTGAAGTTTGGCAAATAACCCTGTACCACGTGGTGAAATTATTGACGATTCACAGTCCGGAAAGGGACCCGTACCCTCGGGGTTTTCCGAAAAGTAAGATCTAAATTCCGGGTGTTCAGTAGAGTCGTCCCTACTGGTCCACCTTGCGGTCGTGCTCGCAGCCGATCCCAGGCCCGCAACAATATTACACCTGCTTGTGCGATAGAAGAAAGCATATCTCCAACAAACAATCTCACTTTATCAGGAAGGCGTTCAAGTTTTTCAGCAAAATCTACAATTACACCACTTCCACTGATTTGTTTCTCCAACTCTTTGTTATGTCTTTCCAACTCTTTTTGAGCCTGTATTTAAGCCTTCCTTTCATTGGCAATTTTCACCACTGCTGAAATACTGCCTGTCAATGCTCCATCCGCACTTATACTAACAAATAATGCAATTAGAAAGAGGAGAAATCCTCCAGTCATCTCTCTTATTGAATATTTCTGAAACATTGGTTTTGATATTTTAATTTTAAGTGAGCCAGTATCGTTCAATATTTTCACCTGTTCTCTTATGAACAAAACATAAATTCTTACTGCTCCTTTTCTCTGAATTGTATTAGGGTTAATCATTCAAGGCTTTTCATTTTGAATACAAGATTAGCGTTTATTAAGACTGATTTGATTAACATATACCCCAGTTGGCACTTTGCGTCTCATATTTTTATCAAAAAATTATGAGACTAATCATAACACCATTATGCGTATTAATATGTAATTCTGTTTCTTCCAAATGCAAACAATATGCATCAACTTCTTCACTCTCTCCTCTTTCAATGTATAGGGAAGTATCCATTCTATTCAACTTTATAGTTTCCTTTTGAGTGCTCAGGTCAATCGTGAACATTGTATGTCGGCTTTTAAATGCAACCATATCCAAAATAGGTTCTTCATTACCATTGCTTTCACACACCTTTTTGTAAGACTTCTATACTTCAGCATAATCATTTTTTCCCCGATCAATTTCTAATTTATCTTGTGGATAAAATGTTACATCCAGAGAAACGCGAAGTTGTTTCACCTTAGCATTATCACTCAATGCATTATTCTTATCAGTCATAGTATCTCCATCTGATTTCTTTAAAATGAGCCGTAGGTATCGTGGCTTTCCTTCAAGAACACCCAAATTCCACGTGTAAGTGGTGTGGTTGAGTTTAACATGTTGACATCTTCTTTTAAGGTATGATACATTTAGTGGTTTCGTGAGTTCAGTTTTCTTTTCAACACCTCTTCTGTTTTAAGATTCGGAGTATATTCACTAATATACAAAGTCATTTCATCAATAACAAATTTATTCTGAGCACCAAAAGCATTACCAACACCAAAAAGTAATTTATTTTCATTATCATTCCTTTGTAGTTGAAATCTAATTTTCAGTCCATTCAGAGCTTTATCATAATCACAAAATCCAAATATACCTTTAAGAGGAACTGCCATGTTAAAACTATTACAAGCTTTTGTGTTAGCTTTATACATTGCCTTTATTTCACTATAACCAGGGTCTGTGTTTGGTCCCGTTGCCATACCAGGAATAAAACCTTCGACAGCCCCATTATCCATTCTGTCACAAAACGAATAAAGTGTAAATTTCATCATTTCAGATGGAGCAGAGACATGATCAACTGCTTCAACTTATTGTGTTCCAATATACAAACAAACACTATCACACATATTCCAGAAGAAATCATTTACGAGTGCAGCGTTTGTGTTATAACTAACCTTAGTGAATGTAATTTTACACACCAAGAACCTATCGGCGAGGCTCAAATAAGTTTGTTGATTATTTATTTCAAAACTTTTTGTTCCATTTGTATTCCAGTCTGTTCCTGTGATAGCATTTAACTTGAAGTATTCTTCTTTTTAGTAGAAATTGAGAAAACGATTGTATCATCCAAATCATAGATACTATCAATTGCTTCCATTCTTGTATTTATTTAGAAAATAAAAGATGTTAAAACTTTTGAAACCCCAACCCAAGTGTTTGAATTCTTTTCTGGTATTCTTGGGGAAACAACTGAGTTTTGTCTTTCTTAATTTCTTTCATTGCTTGCAACTTATGGGATTCCATTTGGTCATCTTTTATACTCTTAATAACATCCACTACATTTCCCACAGCAGAAGCAGTTGAACCAATTAGGTCTTTATGTTTAAGAATAGTTGAACCTATACCCATTAGAGTATCACTGATCCCATCTCCTCTAAATTGATGTCCAACACCCCTTTGTCTCCTAGGTTTATAGTATCTTCCACCAAGATACATACCTTCACCCTTGTAGTATGGGGAAAGGAACATCCCATCCCATGTAATTATTTTATATTTTCCCAACTCGTGTTTCCTCACAATAAACATCGTATTTATTTCTTGTAAAACTTCACGTCGGTGGATTCTGATGGATATAATCTCTCCATTCAAAGAAATCATGTGATTATCTTGGTTTGATATCATAAAATTTACTCTGTATATGGTTTTTCCACACACGGGAAGATAAACCAGATTTTTTGGTTCCATATTAAATTTATAACCAATTGGGGTTGAGTATGCACTGAATGAAAATATCGTATTTGTTCTTATTCCATCATTATAAGCACCATCAATCAAATCACAGTAAATTAAAACTGAATTTATGCCTGAAGATATTTGTAAGACATTATCACTATAAAACGGCCCATTAGTTTCAATCTTTTTTGAGGAGAAACTCAATAACTCTCAAAATGAATTATCAATTGTGAAATCAACCTTCTTGTTATTTTTAAGTTTAATTGTTGATTTTGAAATATGTTTTTGAATATCTATACAATATTTTTGGTTCATCACCCTGTTCTTTCATAAGGCGAGCAATTTCAGAAGATATTTGAGAAACTCGTATGCTCTGTGTGAAACTGTTGTCGTTTTGTATCCACTTCCCGGATTACAACTAAACTTGTCATTTTTCTCTGTGATATTAAACAAGGTATTCTAAGCTTCCATAGACAATAAAGATGCCTCATATTCTTTTGTTGTGTGAAGTTGTAGTGTGTATGGGAAAGAAGTTGTGGGATCACTCGATGTGAAATTAAAACTAAGGATTGTGCTTCTGATTTATAAGTTTTAAAATGTCTGAATATATATATATATATATATATATATATATATATATATATATATATATATATATATATATATATATTCATTTAAAATGTCTGAATAATTGCTATGTATCTCTTTTTTATTTTCTGAAACACCACACTTGTTAAATAATCTTGAAAATAAGATTACTCAAATCATTTTTCTTTCAACATTCAGTGGCAGTAATTCTACCATTATCTTATCTATAAATATACATACTTCTTTATCATCTTTCAACAATTATAAATAATTCTCAATAGCATCAACAATTGATGATATTTTTTCATTTTCGTCATGAGAGAGAATTAAACTCATTTAACATGGCATTTAACATGGCAACATGACATTTAACATGGCATAAAATATCTTTGTATTGATATTTATTAATTACTTTCATGTTCATTAACTGGTATAAAATGGCTGATGCTTCATTAAAATAATTGTTATTGCCAGCCTTCTTACTACCTAAATACAATAACAGTTTATTAACTTATTGTGATGGGTCATTTGGAAGAAAATTAATACCTGACCCAAGCCTACTTAAAGATTCATTAATGTGTTTCTCCTTTTCATTCTTCCTTCCTTTACCAACAACAGAAACTCCATAATAAAGCGAGTTTCCGAAATCAATATATACTCTATCATCCTCATTTTTTATGTTCAACGGTTTATCGAAATAACTTGATTCACCCCTCAAAGTTGAACCTTGTCTTCCATCTTTTGTAAGAAAAAACTTTAATCTCAGAGTTAATTTAACAGGTGGTTGAACAGAACTCAAGAACCTTAATTCATCATTAAATATCAGCCCCTTTTCTTTGACAAGATGAAATATTGTTGGTTGTTCTGTAGGAATGAGACCTGCTATGGTTTTTGAATCTGTTGAATATACATTGTTTTGGAGAACATTCACAACATAATCAGGAGGTTGATTTATCTCTTACAGTTGTTGAAATAATCCCTCATCATCGTATTCTAATTCTCCAATGTCTTCTCCTTCTTGCTCCGTCATTTGACTAAAATCTTTTATCATTTGAAGTTTTTTAGGGGTGTATTCTATCATAGATAGGAACTGTAGACCTGGGTTGGGGAGTTTTTTTTCAAAGTGGTTTAAAAAATTTCTCTTGATTTCTTCCAAACACTTCTTCACCCATTAGTTTCTGTCTGCATTTCTTCTTTCTGTCTTCCTGTTGATTTACAACTTTTGAAACCAACTCTTGATGTTGCTTAAATCTTCTTGCTCATTCTTTTGCATCCATTTATTTATTGGAAAAATATCATTTAATGAAATGTAAAGGTCAATGGGGAAATTTACCTTTTCTTCATCATGAAAGTTGATGTGTTCAAATAAATTATTTTCTTTTAATATTTCATCAAATTCTTTATTAACATTAATACAAGTTGTAATTTCTTCTTCATTAACACTTATATCTCTGCTTTTCATATGTTTGCCTTGAGTTTCTAAATCAACATTAAAACCGAATGATAAAATCTTAACTCCATTATCACTCACATGTTTAATAATTTGTCTCATTCCTTCTGGATTAGTTTCTAATAACCCAAGACCACCATATTTTAATTTCTTTAACTCACTTACAATGTGAATATTTTGTTGTACCAAGAGAGACCTTCTCAAACATTTTACCTTTGTTTCTCAATCACTTATGTTCCTCTTTTGAAATGTTGTAATAATCTTTACCTTCTACTTCTCCAGGTCACATGACTGTTTGTTGATAGAGTAAGTGTGACAGGGTGTTTTTTTTTTTAAACACCTGTAATATTTTCATTTTCACTATTCAAGAATGTAGATTTATGAAAGTTTTTCCCAGAAGATTAATAATAACAACTATCATTTATGTATGTCATTGTTTATAAAATAAAATAATATATATCCCTTAGTATCTTATCTTCTTTCACAATAATGTATTTATATTTTGCAGTCGTGTGTTTCCTATACTCCTCAAATTATTTTTTACCACCCAACGTAGAAAAATTGTCTCTCCAAAAATATTTATATCTATTGAATTTAACTTGAATAAAACAAAAGTATTAGTTTCTTATTGAGAAACTAATATTCTTATTTCTTATTCTTATTCAAAAACATTGTTTCTTATTAAGTGATGAGGGAGTCGAAAGTATGATTGACTAAGACATACAATTACAAGAAGAATGACCCTTTTTGTGTAATAGCTATCCATAAGCATTTGGTTTCTCTCATTAACACAATCATCAAAGATAATGAGGTTCTTTTTTGATTTATCCAAATCGTGGGGAGACGGTATATCATCCATAATATCACGAAGAATGCAAGTTATAGGTTTTGATTTATTTTTACATTTCTGTGTATCAAAAAATAGTTATATTATATCTTCAATGTTATAATCATTTAGTTTGTTTTGAAGTTTAAATAAACCAATTACGTCTTGATTTTGAAGACATGAATTAAAACCTTGTGAGAATAGTTGATACTCAGGTTAAAAACTTGACTTTGTGAGAATTATTAAATTGTCAAAATCGAAAAAGTTGGAAGTAAGGAGCAACTTCAAAAGCAGGCAGGTTTTTCCACATCTGCTTGAACCAACTATGAGACATCTTAATGAATTTGGAAGATTTTTATGGTTGTTAAATTTCATCTTATTTTCACAAATGGTAAAACACCATTTATTTATATATTTAGAAAATACATTATTGAAATTTTTGTTGGCATTTTTCGAAACTCTTTGTTTTATCCTAAGTTGAGGTTTAATTTCAAGATAATCCATTATTTTATTTTTACAATATCTTGTGTTGATATTTCCCTGGAAATTACAATCGTGAGTAATATACATCATCAATCCATGAAACATTACCGTCATTTGTTCAGTCTCTTCTTTTGTAAAAAAAAAAAAAATTAAAAGGTGTGTTATCACCCTTGTACTTCACATTCATTTCTCTTATTAATCTTGTAAAGTAATTCGTTTTTAGTGTAATTATGAAATAGTTATGTTCCTTTTTATATATTTTTATTTTCATTAATTAGAAGATAATCACAGAATATACATTGTTTATGGGCTTTTGACTCAGTCTTTAATCCCACTCTATCACATGCAGGACAATTCTCAAATTTGTCATATGGCAATTGAAGGAATTCAAGAGGCTCAAGATCTGGCATTCCATATATATATATATATATATATATATATATATATATATATATATATATATATATATATATATATATATATATATATATATTTCTATCGTAAAACTTCACTTAAAATAAAATTCATCTTTGGTATGATCTTCAGTACTTTCATCAGTACGTTTATGATCATCTACGAAACGACTTTCATCACTATCATTTGTACACAAACTCTAGGTATCATAACTGTCTTCTGTTCCAATAGAGATACTATCATAGTCTTCAAAATCTTCACTTGAATAATGACATATTTAATTCATAGAAAAAAAACATTACCATCTGTATCTATATACTTTTTTTCATTAATAGATTCAACTGCTACATTTTTTACATTGAAGGTAATTTTAAAATGGTCCTTAACTACTCTTGAATGAAATGCCATTTCACCTGATGCATTAACCTCCTTTCTTTCATCAAGATTTACATCTTTAGGGTTGTTAAAAAAATGCAAATTTCTCCTTGCTTATTGGTGATGGTTTTGTCTTTTCTTTCTAAAACCTCATCCATAAGGGTTTTATTTTTTGATATTTTTCTTGCTTCATTGCTTTTTCTAGTTTTGAATATATTGCAAGAATGAGAGGAGAAACTTTTCGTGGAGTTACCTTAATTTCTGTTCTTCCAGATATGCTCAAAGCCCTTTCACTGAAGGAAATGGAAAAACTCATATTATCAGTCATAAATGTTTTATCCAGTAGTTGTTATATTTATCTATATTCAATTTTACATCCTCGACATATTTCTCAGTATCTTTTACAAATGTAAAGATTGAGTGAAACTTGTCTTTTGTGTCTTGATACATTGTATTTATTCAGGAAAATAGTTGGTGGGTTCACCTCTAAATTACCACAAGATTTTCATCAGGAAAATTTCCTTTTATTCAAAGGAATTGCAAAAGACAAAGATAATGAAAAAAATTTTGAAAAATACGGTTCCAATACTGAAGCAGTCTCCTTCAAAGAGACTAACTAATTTGGACCTGTGCCAATAATTGATTTTTATTTTAAGCAAAGTTATACTATATAAATATGGTGAATACAACTCATTGTGATGTTTGTAATATTAAGTCTTTAATTTTTTTATAATAGACACCTTCAAACACAAAAACAAAATATATTGTTGCGGTTGAGGAAATTCGCAAACCACCATTCAGGTCCCGTAGGTGAGATATCTCTGTAAGTACATGTGTAGTTAGCCCCAAACCTGTTGTTTAGAGGGAATAAATGTGATTCATTCGAGCTGCGACCCTTTAAGATAGCCATTTTTCTGTTCTATCTTTATTTTGAACCAACTACGTCTCAACCGCCATCACACAACAACCACCAACTGCAACGCTGCTTCACAACAACAACAACCACAACAGCCACGACCTTTACCTTCACAGTTCGCTCCCGCAAACATCGCATCACCACCATTCCAAGCGTGACCGTGGCCATGGACCACCACTTTAAACCCTCCACCACCTTCGCCTCTCCTTCTGTGGCCATTCCCACACCACTTGTGAACGCCGAGCGTCAGGCTGTCCTGGCCTCGTGCGGGACGCGCGCCGAGCCGCGGGTGCAAAAAGCGGCCTTTCCGAGGAGAAGTCGGATCAGGAATGATACACCCCCACTTCTGATCCATCCAATCAGCAAGTGCGGGGCGATTTGGCCCCGCCTCCAGGCGTGTCGGAGTAGAATCGATATATGCAAATTCGAGGATCAGGGGAGATTCACGCCCCTTTTTCTCCGTCCAATGGGTGAGCGTGGCTCCACCCCCGAACTCGTTCTGATCCAGAAATTTGCATATGGGTTCTCCTGCCGTACTATAAAGCGCCGAGCGCTTTGCGAATTTAGTTAGTTTTGGGCTCGGGCGAGTTGGAGAAGTGTGGCAGCGGCAGAGAGTTTTACGGTCAAGGGAGTTGGAGAAGAGTCAAGGCGAGTTGGAGAAGTGTGGCAGCGGCAGAGTGTGGCAGCAGCAGTCAAGACGGGTCTGGAGGAGAGTCAGTCTGTCGGGGTTCGGAGTTTGTCGGGGAGCTGCAGAGAGGGGAAGCCGGGAGCGCGGTCGAGGTCGCAGTGGAGTCACTCGTCGTGGGACCCAAGCAAGCCAGCTATCCTCTTTCCCCAGAGCATCAACAATTCCCCCCTTCCCCCTCCGCCTGCGCTGAGATAGTGCGGAAAGGGGGCCCCGTTCCCACCCCATTCCAAGCAGTGCCAACAAAACCCGCGGAGGAGCGTGGAGTCGGGGCACCGCCGCCACATTTGCGGCTCATCACAAGACGGGTAGGCTCCACCCGGTCTCGCGCCCACAGGCCCCGTCTGTCCCCTTGTCGTTGAGGGAGGCCCTTTTCTTTTGCTTTTGAGTATATGTGTTGTCGGCGCCATCTGTAAAGTAAAACTGTGTCAGTGTTGCCGTGTGCTCGCGTAGTCGGTAGTAGATCTGCATTGTTGTGTTTCTTTTGTTGCAATTGCTTTTGGTGCATAATTGTTGTAATTGTATGTGTGCTTTCCGTGTGCCACGGAATAAATGTGCCTCATGTTGAACTGTTTTTCCCGTTTCGCTTCGTCTTTTCTTTAATTGAATCTCCATCTTGCTTCACGTAAAGGGTTGGTAAGTGGGCTTAATATGCCCGATAATTGATCGGAACCGTCGAGGCCGATGATAACACCGCCCGGTTAGCCCGATAGTACGGAACGGGTCGCTTAAGTGGCCCGTGTCCGGAGTCGACCTGCGGCGAGGTGCGATCGCCCGGTCTACCCTCCGTGTGGGTACTTAGGTAGGTCGAATTTGACGAACAACCCTATCCCACGCGGGGGGCCGATTGGCACGATCGTGGTGAGGCCAAAAGGCCCACCCATGACTAGTTCCCAGCGTTAATCCGAGAGGGTCACGACAGAATTGTCCGTCCGGTGGGCGACGTGCCGCGATTCGAGTTACGTGGCCGCTCGCACGCCGGCAGGCGTGAATTCACAACAATATGTTGAAGGAATATCTTAAAAATATACGCATTGTGATACGTGTGATATTGAGAATTTTTTTTTAATAATAGACACCTTCAAACACAAAACATAAAGTATATGTTGAAGGAATATCTTTAAAATATATGCATTGTGATACGTGTGAAATCGATATTGAGAATTTTTTTAATAAAATAAGACACCTTAAAACATAAAAACACAAGAAGAATTAAGAGGAGACACTTGGATACTCCATTGAAAATAATTATGAAGCATTTAAAAATATATGGTACTGGTATCCTTTTTTTTTCCTGGTATAATTGACGGCGACGAGTAACCATGAACAAATATTTGTTGGAGCCATGTAAATTTTTGTAAGTGCCTCAGCATCGCTGAAAAAGGGAGAAAGATCTTGAGGAAAAGTCTTGAAAGTGAGGTCAAAAGGAGGTAAAACAAGGGAAATTGGGATAATTTTGGTGTCAGTCAATAAGTCTTTCCCTTTCCCCCCATTCATTTACATGTAAATTTTTGAGTTGCATCAGAAGTCCTACTACTCACACTAGAGTGGCTGAATAATAAGAAAAATGTTCTTGAGTGTCCCAGTCAAAGTCCTGACTTGAATCCAATTGAACATTTATGGCGAGACCTGAAGATTGCAGTCCATCGACGATCCCCATCAAACTTATCAGAACTCGAGCGATTTTCATGTGAAGAATGGCAAAGATTTCATCATCTCACTGTGCAAAATTGGTGGAGACCTACGCAAAGAGACTCATAGCAATCATTGCTACAAAAGGAGCTTCCACCAAGAACTGACCTCAGGGGCTGAATACTTTTACAACCAGTGAATTTTGATTTGTACATGTAATTTGCAGGTATTTTTGACATGTAACCTTCCTCAACTATAACTGTGTTTAGCTTGATCTCCTCAGTTATGAATAAAAAATTTAATTTGGAAAAATTGTTTCTGCACAATTTGTAATTCATCTAAACGTGGAATTATTGAGTGGGGGGGGGGGTTGAATTATTTTGCAGGCCACTCTATATTTTGTCTTTGCTGTTAGATGACTATGTTTGAGCGAAGTGGGAAACTTTGGAAGAGACTACAAAGAGCAACTATTTATCAATTGTTGAAATGTTAAAAAAAGAGTAGTTTGAGTGGCCCATTCCAGAGAGATACACACTCTGTTATATTCAATGAAGCTACAAAGAGCAGTCCTGAAAGTTATGTGGTATATGCAGCTCGTTTCCGTCTTCGGGCACACCACTGTTATACTACAATGATGTGTGAGCAAATATAAATGTATGTGAAAGACCAGTTTCTCAACGTGTTAAGTATCCCCATGCATCAGTACATTTAACAACAACTACACACGCAAAACACCGAACAACAGACTGTGTCTCTTGATGCACTAGTTGATATGGCTCAAACCAATGAGGCCATTGGCAATCACACTCCCACCAAGACCGTTTCGTCTGTTAGGAGAAGTTAGGCTTCACTAAAATATTATCTTGCACATGTCGTTATATTGATGATACTTGTGAGATTAATCATAAGTTTTTGAAAAGCTGATTCATGGGATATTTTTTTTCCAGAAAGCCGAAAAGCAGATAAGAGGAGTAGTGATGATAGTGTAGTGCCATATCTGGATGTGCTACTTAGAGTTGGAAATAATTGTTTTAGTACAAATGTGTATCACAAAGTTGACTATTTCAGTTTTCTTATTGTCTTGTATACGTTTCCATCTAGTAATGTCCCAATAAAGAAAGGCTACAATGTGTTTTCATCTCAGCTTATTAGCAGGTGTCAGGTCAGGCCAGATTAGATCTGTGACTTGCTACAGGTATCATGTAAACCTGTACTAACCTGTTCCATGGTCGGGTTGTCGGCGACTAAACCGTCTCCCCCACCAGGTTTTTTTTTCTGATGAGGGTGTTTGGATATGGACACCCAGCAGGATTAAAAACAAAACCTGTCAAAGGGCGGAGGAGCTCCTTGTGAGCCAACGGCCATTCATATCTCGTGCCCAACTGTGCTGCGAACGTGCTCTTGCAGTTGGGTTACTTCTTATTAGGAGGTTGGTGGCAGGATTTGCACTCCGGACACCGTAAAATTTAGTCCAGCGGAAATGTGAAAAAGCATGTTGTGGCATCATTATGAAGTTTTTTGGTTGATTCATCATCTCTGAGCTATCCCCTCTCTATCGAGTGCAGCCTGTGGCTGCTGGTTGCATCATTGGTTGGGATGGGATTCCCTGGTCTCTGTTTATGCTCCGACTGAGGCGAGTGATCTCACCATGAAGGATGCATTCGACGCCACGCTCGAGTCTGTGGTTGATCAGTGCCCTGGACAAGACAGACTTCTAGTCTTGGGGATTTCAATGCATCGACTGGAACTGACAGAGATGGTTATGAGACATGAGTGGGTCCCCATTGGTCTGGATCTGTGAACATGAATAGCACTAAGTTCCTTGACTTTGCAAGAAGTCATGGACTGAGGGTGGCCAGTTCATGGTTTCAGTGCCCACAAGCTCATCACTGGACTTGGTATTCCAACGCTGGTGGTGTGGCAAAGGAGATTGACCATGTCCTCGTTGCTGGTCGCTGGAGGATGATCCAGAACTGCATGGTCTATCGGAGTGCTCAGTTCCTCAATATTGACCACCGGCTTGTTGTCGCAACTCTAAAGTTGCACCTTAAATCCAGGAGAATGGTACCATCCCAGCCTCGGCTGGATGTTGGCAAGCTCAAGGATGAGAGGGTAGCTGAGGAGTTTGCGAACAAGCTGAGTGGAGATTTGATTATTCTGGGTGCTTTGGCAGGTCCTGAAAAGTTGTGGAGTGCCTTAAAGACCTCCGTCCTTGATGTTGCCGGTGGATGTCTTGGAACTCACCATAGGGCAAAGAAGAATTGTGTCTCTCAAGGGACACTGAATACCATTGACCAATCACAGGGCCAGGCTGAATGGCAGAGCTCAGTTGTTCAGGCAGCTGAGGTGTAAAACTGTACGTGCGCTAAGGGTGGACAAGGAGGCCTATGTGCGAGGAATCTGTGAGGGGGTAGAGCATCAACTGTGGTCAAGGGATTCTTGTCCTGCCTGCAGGAGAATTCACGCATTGCGTTCATCCAAGCCCATCCCTCGGTGCACTGCAGTTAGAGCAGAGGGTGGAAGGCTCTTGACAGAGGAGTCCGAAGTGAAGGCCCGCTGGGCCGGTTAATTTGAGCGGTTGAAGCAGGCTGATCCACCAGCTGTCGAGTTGGATGTCCGGGGTGTGAGAATCCCTGTTGCTAACTCTCCAATCAACTGTGGTCCACCTTCGCTTGTGGAAACACAGGCTGCGGTGAACCAGTTGAAATGGGGGTAAAGCTCCAGGGATCTGTGGCATCCTTGCTGAGCTTCTCAAGGCTAGTGGAAATGCTGCACTCGTGTCATTGAATGCAGTTGTGCTCTGCCTGGAACACATGCATCATCACAACTGACTGGAAGAGGGGCCTTGTTGTCCCTCTCTTGAAAGGGAATGGTGATCGCCAAGACTGCAACAACTACCGGGGGTTGACGCTGCTCTCAGTGCCAGGCAAAGTCTTTGCTCAGATAATTATTGATAGGGTTCACCACCATCTGCTTGAGCACCAGCATTAGAGCAGTCAGGCTTAACACCAAAGTGGTCAACGATTGATCATATCCTTGCTCTTCGGGTCCTCACCAAACGCAGACGAGAGTTTCGGCAGGGGCTGCTTGCAGCCTATGTTGATCTCTGTAAAGTGTTTGATTCAGTGAATCGGGATGCCCTCTGGAGGATTCTTGGTCTTCCTGGGGTCCCACGAAAACTGATCGATCTGATGTCTGAACTCTACTCTGGAACTGAGAGTGCTGTGAGATGTGGTGGTACCATCTCTGACTTATTTCCAGTTGTTACTGGAGTTCGTCAGGGGTGTGTCCTGGCTCCCACACTTTTCAGCACTTGTATGGACTGGATTCTAGGGAGGATGTCAGAGAGATCAAGCTGCGGTTCATCGTTTGGTAATGTCAAGATCTCTGACCTTGATTTCGCAGATGATGCAGTCATCTTTGCGGAGACTTTATATATCCTTTTTGGGCCCTCGAGGTGCTGAATGAGGAGTCGGAGCCACTGGGATTACGGGTTTCCTGGGTCAAAACTAAGATCCAGGCTTACAATGACATCTTGGATGCTGCTGTCCTGTCTGTGCCTGTTTTTTTGGTGAGGATGTTGAAGTCATGGAGAGATTCACTTACCTTGGCAGTGATATTCATGTCTCTGTTGGCTGTGAGTCAGAGGTGAATAGACGTCTGGGTCGGGCCTGGGGAGTCATGGATTCACTGGATCATGGGGTGTGGCGCTGCCGGTACCTGTGTGGGAGGAGTAAAGTCTGAGTCTTCAGGTCCTTGGTGCTTCCAGTCTTGCTCTATGGATGTGAGACTTGGACTCTGACCAAGGATCTGAGACGGAGACTTAATTTCTTTGATACCAGGTCTCTTCGGAGAATCCTTGGCTATCGCTGGTCGGACTTTGTGTTTGAGACTCAAACATCTCAAAGTGCTTTATCTCCATTTGAGAGAGACTCAAATGAGATTTGTTGCCTGCATAGTCCGTGAGCGTCAACTGTGGCTGTATGGACATGTGGTTCTTTTTCCTGACGCTGATTCTGCCCACCAGATTCTCTCAGCGAGGTGTCTCGTGAGTGGAGGAGGCCAATGGGCCGACCACATCCCTCGTGGTTGCAGCAGGTTGATCGGCATCTTAAGGAGATGGGGATGCACAATAACGTTATTTTAGCGTTAACGTTATTTTAACGTTATGCACAATAAGCACAATAACGTTAATGTTATTTTAGCACAATAACGCCTGGCATCTGCCTGGGGGATGGCCATACGGAGGCCTCTGGAGTACCGGCGGAAAGTGGACGCAGCGATGTGCTGCTCTGGCGCATGCTCCCATACCTGACCTGACCTCACCTTATTAGATTTGTTAAAATTTGTTCTGTTAAGGATGATTTTGTGGTCCGTGCTAAGGAGATGTATTCAATCATGTAAAACAGGCGTTATTGTGCTAAAAGTTTGATGAGGTCATGTGAGAAGGTTTTTAGATGTCATTTTAAATCTCTTGTATAAGTTTGGTTGGTTTTCGTGTGAACAGGTTCCTGTTGCATTGGAAGTTCTGTGAAAGAATAAAAAATGGATAATATATATTTAAAATTAATTCATTAATTAATCAAACCAAAGTGTGTCAGTAGAATTTATTGGAAATGGATCTTCATTATAAATTGAGGGTCTGTGCATTGAGGTATGTGCTGGTGGATTCCTGTGTGCATGTTGTGGAGGTAAGGTGAGAAGTGTTAAGATATTGCGTGTGTGTGTGTGTGTGTGTGTGTGTGTGTGGGCATGTATGCATGTGCACACGCTTTGGTGTTGCTCTTGGTGTGTGTGTGTGTGTGTGTGTGTGTGTGTGTGTGTGTGTGTGTGTGTGTGTGTGTGTGTGTGTTTTCTTTCCTCCATCTCTCTTTCTTTCTTTCTGTTGTCCATCTCTTTCTTTCTTTTTCTTTGTCTATGGGTGGGTGACTCTTGCAAATAGTTTTTGTAATGTTCACTTGGCTACACCTTGATGGGTTTGAGGGTAGAAGAGTAGCAGCGGCCAAAACCCAGATCCTATCCAGTTTATTCCTGCTGACTCCATCTTTGTCTGTTTGTTCCTCCTGATACTCCAGTGCTGTATTTTGTTAGTTATTTTATTCCCCACTGTTGTTGTGCTTCCCTCTCCCACCTCTCATTGTATATGTTATGCATGTTAGCTCTTATATACAAAAAAACCTCGACAACGTATACAAAAAAAGCAAACGACAAAGGCAATCCTTCCTATTGAATGTAACATGGCAACAACAAAAACATCGGACAAGAACATGGAAACAACAAAAACAATGGACTGGAACATGGCAACAACCAAACAGTGACCAGATATGAAATGAATATGCTCCTCAGCTGCACCAATATATATATATATATATATATATATATATATATATATATATATATATATATATATATATATATATATATATAAATATATATATATATATATATATATATATATATATATATATATATATATATATATATATATATATATATATATATATATATATATATACACACACACATATATATATAACAGTGCATAAACAGATGTTTGGTACTTCAGAACTTCAATATGGATACAAACAAACACGACATAATAGTGACCTATAATAATAACCGAGGTCACTATTATGTCGTGTTTGTTTGTATGTACATATATATATATATATATATATATATATATATATATATATATATATATATATATGTATACACATATGCAGAACCTTCCCGTTGCTTCATTGATGGACAATTGGTCATCGTGTTTGCCAAAAACTTTGTGCAAGAAGGAGAAGGAAAGGAAGACAAATATACCAATGCATAGAGTGCTTTATCTCCTACCTCTCCTCGCATCCCCCCTAACCCTTTGCTCCCCTTCCGTGCTGATGTCCCTTCCCACCAGAAATGTCTCACACACAATGAAATGCTTTGATAGTCCCTTTGTTTTGGGTTTTTTTGTGTTTTTTTGGAGGGGGGAGGGGGTTGGGAAATAACTGAAGGAGGCCAAATTTAGCCATCGAGAGTGCTTTGACCTCAGCGTTGCCCAGGTAAAAAAGGAGATTGTAATACCCTCTATCACCACCACGAGGTGGTGCTACACGGTGCACATTTGCATATATAATTTACCCCCCCCTCCGCCCCCACACCCTCATGTGAGATCGCAGCAACATAGCCTATGTTACCACCACGCAAAGTTGTATTTGTACCTCAAGTTTGGAGTTTGTAACTTAAATGATGTGTCCTTATCGTGAAATTTTATCACCCTCATTATGTGGGGCAGGGGTAGGGGGGGGCTACCCGGCACTGCCCGGGAGGGGGCAGGGGATTTCCCAGCGCTACCCAGCTGGTCAGATTTCCTGGTGCGGGTTTCGGGACGCGTTTGACGTTGAAAAGCGATGGAGTTATTGGCCTCATGGTGGTTACCTTTTGCATGTGGGCCGGCGGTAGTACTGCCCGACCTCACATCGCAATATACACTTTATAGTGGCCTTTGGTGACCTCAAAACGACCTTCAAGGCCAACAAGTGGTAGCATAAAACCTTGCCCAGATTCTGAAGTACCTCCACCCCAAATTTGGGACCTCCAGTGCTATGGTTTGGCCATGAAAGTGTAACGTACAAACAGATAAGCAAACACACAAGAAATGGACAGTATTTATAAAATTTCAACGTCTTCAATGCACAACATGTACCGGACAACCTACATCGTCTTTTTTTTTTTTCAATGCACAACCTACGTAGTTTTTTTTTTTTCGTGGGCAGCGCTGGTTACCCCAGCAAAGTTGTGTCACCTGATCAAGATCGGGTTATTTAGACTTCAGTAAACCATCAAGAAGATTGATGTTTTCAACTGCAGAAAAAATTAGTCCGAGACTGCACAACTGAGAATCTTCAGGTTGACACTTCAGGTTGCACAACGGCAATGATGGGCCAAATGTTTTTTTCTACGATTTTCATTCATGCACATAATATGTGCAGATAATTTTCTTGTTGGGGGGGGGTGGTGGTGGAGGGGGTTGTGCCCATGACCTGAACCTGGATACCCCAGCAAATATGTCAAATGTGGTATAAATTGGCCAAGCCATTTTTTTCAGATGTATACGCACATGCAGACAGAGAATTTCCCTGTAGGATTGGGGGGGGGTTGTGTGTGTGTGTGTGTCGTGGGGGGGGAGGGTGAGCGTAAAACTTTGCTCAGATTCTGAAGTACCTACACCAAAAGTTTGGGGCTTCTACGTGCTACAGTTCGGCCATGAGAGAATAATGTACAAAAGTGTGAAGAAACGCACCAACAAAAGCACAAAAAAAAAACAACCAAACACTTGAATTTTTTTTGATTAACCCGTCGTATCCCAACCCTTTACTTGTGTTCCCTTCCCGCGTCTCTCCTGTTAATTAATCCCCTTGTTTATTGGGTCAAAGAGTTTCTCTGTTGCCCGACTGTCAGTAGATCCACTACGTTAACTGGTCGCTCTTCCATGAGACTTTTTTCAGCCCAAAAAGTTAAATTAAAGATCCGATCCGATTTTTCGAAGTTAAAGATCCGATTCTGTATGCGAAGAGTTGGTGAGTGATCGCCAAATTCCATCATTCCTGCCCTAATACCTGCTGGGAAAGCAATGGCAAATCACCTGGTATAAGCCTTGCCAAGAACTGGTTTGGCAGCATTGACCAGGCACAAATCCATGATTTTAGGTTGGTGGGGGGGGGGGGGAGCAAAAACTGTGCATTACACTGAAAAATATAATTTTACTGAACATTTTTTTTGTGGGTGTTTCTTTTTGTCATAAATTTAAAAAAAAACTATTCTAAATTTCGACAAACAACAATAATACACTTAAAAAGAAGTACTCTAATGAAAATAACTTTTTTCTCAAAACTCAACATTTATTTTAATTATTGTCTCATCATAAAAATCCATTTGAATGAAAAGCAGATATTACATAGAATTAAACAAATGACGTCATGATGAAAACAAATCAATGTCGCTGACGTATTGAACAAGGTTTGACATGGAAGTGACTCACGTTCAATCAGAATTAGGGTTTTCCCATCAGATGAACATTTACCATCATCGTCTCGACGATGTGAACACATGTGATGCCCATTGTATACCCTGGAGAATTCCCCAAGGTCAAAAATCATGTTCGGGAATATTGAAAACACAGACTGAGTGTCACATTAAAACATAATGATAAGGACTCTGGATTATCTAATCCTTGGGAAACCATTCCACTTCTTGATTCATGAATGGTTAGGAATAAAGAAACATCTCCAATGACAAATTATTCCGGTAATTTGTTAATCATCAAGCGTATTCACCAAGGGAACAAACTGAATAGTTCAAACCAGTTCCATGTTGAACGCTGCGGTCAACATCACCTGTGGTCTGAGGAATATCGGGTGATCCCACATTCCGAGACCACATCTTCGGTTATATACATCTCAATACAGAAATTAAAAAACGATCCCTTTTCGCCGGAGGGAGGGGTTTAGGAGGAGTCGGTCCTGGTGCACCCACCCCCCACCCCGGATCCACCCCTGCTGATGCTCGTTACCAGGGTTGGGTACATCAGAAAGAGAGAAGGGATACCACATTTGTCCTACTTCAAGTAGTTGTACAAAGGTCACGTGATCTTCACTCATTTTCATTACTTAATTATGGTAAAGCTTTTTTGCATAGAGTTGTGGAAGCATTAACTTGTACAACCACTTGCTGTGAATATCATCATCATCATCATCATCATCATTATTAATCCTATGACCCCACAAAGCGTTGGGGGTGCCATGCTCCATGGCCAAATATTGTTAATGTGGTGGTGCCCATGTCCACTCTTTGCCAGGTTCGGGCATGAATTGGCAATTTGTCCACAAAGTACCGGCGATAACTTGTATACTGATCTTCATTCAAACACAATGTGGGATCTTAAACATCCCTGATAATGTCCATTCAAGGGACTCCTAAATGCAACCATGAGTACTGCCTGTGACACACCAATCTGACGGTTTAAATAATGGAGTCGAGAATTCATCCTGGGCTCGACAACCAAAAGGTTCCACCTACACACTACCGTCATACAGTTTTGTTCTTTTGAATATACAAATCAATTATGCCAAGCGCAATGAAAACATTTTGATACACCATTTCCTTGTTACCTTCATACACTTAACATAAAACCAAAACATTTGATCCACAGTTACGCTTGCCTTTTTATTCATCATTGTTATAAAACAAACTTTCTGTGACTTTATCTGAATCAAATTATCAATACTCAAGCAAGAGGTTAAACAAAAAAACAAAGGTAGAGTGAGGGCGTGCAGTTGACATGGACGTAGAATGAAACGAACGAGCGGATCAGGAAAAAGAATTGGATGTCTAATTACTTGACACAACATCAGTCATGTGTTCAACGCACAAAAGAAGAGGTCACAAGTGAAGGTAGGTTTCGACATGAGATAACCGTGGTCAGCCGTCTTTGAAAGGTTTGAGTGAAGCATGGAGCCGGACAGAGATATGAAGGTGATTGCAAGGATGGCCAAAAAGGGAATAACAAAAGGAATGGAAATGAACAGACTCCTCAGATTTTGGGAGATGGACAAGAAGCAGACTAGGGATGTAGCTCGAGAAATGAAAATACAGTGCAAGACAAGCAAAGAAAGCTTGAATTGATTGACCGAGTACAAGATGAAGAAACAGAAAGATTTTCGGCCCAGATAGCCCTGTTTATGGTTCTTATTAACGTCGAAACCCGGATTGAGAAGGTCGGCCAATATCAACAGCAAGATGGATGACATGCTCCCGTTTGCTCATTTAAACGTTTAAAAGAGGTTAATCAAAGGATGTGCAGCAATGTCGGATGCAACACGTTAGACATGCAAAGGGTCATCTGTTCATTAATACTCTTTCATTCCTCTTTTTTCCCGCCTTTGGAATAAACTTCCTCACTCTATTCTTTCCCATTCTTCCCTTCAGGCTTTCAAAACAGCTGTTCACCACCACCTCTTATCTTCCCCCATCCAAATCCTCGATCTTTTCTACCCCCGATAATCCACCCAAGCCCACTTCCTTCAATTCTCCTGCTTTCCTTCCTGAAAGTCCCTGAAATGTCCATCTTCCCCTCGCCATGTTCCCTGTCCCATCCCCATCCCTCTCCCTTCCACAGTTCACCTGTGTCTGTTCCCCAATGTTTTGTCCCTTCCACTCCCGCCCCTCTTGTCTCATGCCTCCTTGCTGTGAGTTGTGTGTTAGCTCTCATACGAGCCTCGACCAAGATATACAAAAAAAAAAAAAAAAAAAAAAATGTGTGTGTGGCGCCAGTCTATGAAGTAAACCCGTAAAGTGCTTGTACATTACTTTATCCGGTTTTAACTCTGCGTATTGTTATTGTTTTGACTGTTATGTGTGCATTCTTACTGTATAACTGAAAATACGTGCTTGTCTGAGTGTGAATTAAAAGTGCTTGTCAAACTGTTTGCCGTTTCGTTGCATCCTTTCCTCTGGTTGACATTTCCATCTTGCATCACGTAAGGGATTGGCAGTGGGTTGAAACACCCGACAAGTAAAACTGAACCGTCGAGGTCGGCGATAACTCTGCTCGGTTATCCCTTTAGCACGGAACGAGCCGCTTAAGCGGTTCGTGTCCGAAGTCGACCTGCGGCGTGGTACAACTTCTCGGTACGCTACCCGCGCAGGTACTTAGGTATAACGACATTCGGCGATTCACCCTATTTCGCGCAGGTAGAATGCGGACTGGGTTGTGGTGAGGTTAAATCCCCACCCGTGACTGGCTCCTGGCGGTAGTCCCAGGAGGGTATATATGATATATATGAAATATATATCACGACTGAATCGTCTGTTCCAGTGGGCGACACGTCGCGATTCGAGTTACGTGGCCGATCGAACGCCGGGCGGGCGAAATTCGTAACAATATGTATATACATGTACACACATATATATTGTTACAGATCTGGATACCATATGCATTCAGCATACAGGTGTCGCAAAAGTCAGTTATGTCGTTAAGTATGTGTGTAGTCAGATCCCCTTCCTTTTGTCTTGTGGGAGAATCAAAGGCATGCGGCGCAATTTATTTTAGTTAGGATATTACATCTAACAAGCCATCAAACAACCATCCCATCCCCCGTCACGATCCACCCCTTCGAACTTTGAAGACCCTTTAAGAGATTCCCGAGACACTTAAGACACCTAAAGACCTTGAAGACCCAAAAGTCCCAAAAAGTCCTCGAGGACCTAAAAGTCCGAAAAACTTCCTGAGGACCCAAAAGTTCCAAAAGCCCCAAGGACCCAACAGTCCAAAAAGTTCCTGAGGACCCACAAGTCTCAAAAGATCCCAAGGACCCAAAATTCCCAAAAGGTTTGAGGACCCAATATTATCAGACAGTTCCTGAGGACCCAAAAAGTTCCCGAGGACCCAAAAGTCCCAAATGTTCCTGAGGACCCAAACAGTTCCGAAGGACCCAAATGTTCCTGAGGACCTAAAAGTCCAAAAAGTCCCCATGGACACAAAAGACCCAAATGTCCCCAAGGACCCATAAGTCCCAAAATTCTTGAGGACCCAAAAGTACCAAATTATTCCCAAGGACCAAAAGGTTCCTGAGGACCCAAAAGTCCCAAGTCAAATGGATGAAAATTAACAATTTTAGAAATGACTATGTCGACTTTTTTGGCCGATGTTGACCTTTTGGTCTATATTGGCCTCAAAAATAATTGGCTGGTTGAATTCAGTGACCTGAAATATATATCCTCTTAAAATTGTAAGTCAATCGGAAGAAAATTGAGGATTTTAGAAATCTGACAAATTTGTTCACCTTTGGCCTATGTTGACCTTTTGACCTTTTGACATCAAAAACAATAGGCTTCTTGCTTATGACAAACTCTACCATGTGGTGAAGTTTCGTGAAGATTGGTTTAAAATTGTGACCTGCGGTTGACTGACATGGAAACTATAAGATATAGAGCAAAATGGATGTCATATAGTGGATAGGGAATCACCTTAAGATTATGCATATCAAATCTCATCCAGTTCCATTTATTGATAACTACTCGGTATACATTTGAATGAAAAGTACCGAAAATGCAGTTTGAAATCGGAAAACCCCAAAGTTCGAGGGGGTGCTGTGGGTGAACAAAAATCTAAATCGAAAATCCGGCTCGATTGTTTGTGCACAATGTATTCCAGATGATTAGTGTGAATTTTCATGACCATCCGACCATAACCCAAGGAGGAGTAGCATTTGGCACGAAGGCACCTCCAGCTTTCACATATTATCAATTTTTGCACGAATTGACCTTTGACCCCTGACCTAAGCGAAATCGGTCAATATGTCCTGAGGCAAAGTTGTAGTACTCATTGAGTACCATGAACCTGCAAAGTTTCATTCGTATCGATTCACTCACCTGGTCGCTAGGGCCTTCAATTTTCGCCAATTTTCGCACATACCCTAATTGTAGGGGGCGTTGTGGGTAAAGTATTCCATATATCACAAAAACCGGAATATATTTGATAGAGCATCACATGCAGATCATTCGTGCCAAATTTCATAACCCTACGTGGGATAATAGCTTTTAGAATTGATTTCGCGTAAACAGTACCGATTTTGAAGGTTTTTCGGTTGTTGCTAGGGAACCAAAGTGTCCCAAGCAACCATCACAATTTCTAAAGCACTAGGTCAAAAGATGTACCTACCACCCGAGTTTGGTCAAAATCCGCCCACGTTTACTACCAATTATGCTGATGACAAACGAATAAACATCCAAACAAACAGACAGAATTACTGACAATAAGGGTCACCTATTTCGGCGACCCAGCAAACAGATTGACAGAATAACAAAATCCGACCAATCAATATACTTGAAAAATCTTCGATTTTGCTTCTCAAATTTGTCAGATTTCTAAAATTCCTCAAAATACTTGAAAAAAACTTGAAAAGAAAAAAAAGACTAGTCTGAAGACGACAATGGTTCACGAGCGGTATTTGACGATGTATATTGTTTCAGAAGTCAAGGATGAGACAATGTGATAATTTTTGACCAAGTTATAAAAATGATCAACATGATGTGGTACGGTTGACAGGTTATTAGCTGCAAAATGTCGAAAACCCAGTTTCGTTCAACAACTTTCAAAATTTGACCTTTGCAGGTCACAAAACAATGTTGTGGACATTAAAATAAGGAAACAGGATACGTGCTATAGCTTATTGGAGTTAGTTCGTCGAAAAAGGTCGAAAACCCAGTTTGATTCCCACAACTTTGAAAATTTGACCTTTGTGGCCTTTAAAGGTCAAAGGTCAAGGATTGTGACCTTTGGTGCAAAACTTCCTCTGGAACATTCCAGGAACAATATAATGTCATATAGGCTATATGACATTTCGCACTCCTCGGATTATCCATACTTTGATGAAATCAGCGTAAAAACAAACTTGAAGGGGGGCCACGGGCAAGGTATTCGAGATAGAGCAAAATGATTTCATGACTATAGGTGTGGAATGACCTCAAGGTTATGCATTAAAATATTGTCATCCTAGCTCTCAAAGTTTGGGCGGTCGTATGATTTTTATGTCAAAATTCGCAATTTTCTAAGTTTTTGACCCTGTGACCTTGACCTTGGGACGAAAATGAAAAATCGGACAATGACAAGTTTTAGACAATTCATTTTGCTATTCAAATACCGAAGAACCCATTGCATTCAGTCAATTCCCTAGGAGAAGATAGATTTTTAATCCGACTACCCCCTAAAAATGGCTATTTTGGGGCGTGGCTCCGCCCACAATGCGCGTAGCATGCCCTCATCCAGGAAAACACAACTATACATTGATATCAAACACATAACCAAGTTTCATCAAGATCGGATCAAAGTCCACAGAGTTATGCTCTGGACAGACAGACACACATACAGACAGACAGACAATCCAGTAGGCGGACATGGGTAGTCGATTAAGAAGTTTTTAATTTTGAACCGGAATCTCTTCAAATGGTAGTGGACTATATTTCTCAGTCCATTGCCTATCAGATATATGGCACAACAATAAGTCCCTGCAAGTCTGCAATAAAAAGTCTCAAAAACATGCTTCCATTCGTTATAAGTCACCTTGTGAAACACCTCAGGCCCCTACTCGACTGTATAGGTTACCATTTGCCAAAGTCACCTGCGTACACATTACCCTTGCTCGCTTTTATACGTGAAAAACTTCAAATAGGCTTGTTTCCCACCATAACTCGTAAACCGGAAGTCAGACTGGAAGTGGGTCAATTACATGTTTGTTACCATCGATGTCCTCCATCCATATATGCAATAAAAAGTATACCTTCATTTGGGAAAAAGTGGTAGTTTGCTTGTATGCCAGACAAAAATTTTTGAAAAATTTCTAAGTATTTTTGAAAATGTACGTGCAAATTTTTTTTTGAAAAAGCTTCTAAATTGTCCAAAACGTGAAGAAAACATGTTTTGCGACTTTGGTATAAAAAAAAAAAATTTGAGCAACCCCAAGTTCAGAGGGTTGCCATTTGAAAAGTTGAGGGACATTCAAAATTTTGAAGAAATTGTTTTTTGCGCAATCGCTAAAGATTATGAAGAAAAAGTTTCGGCATCCTACCTATCGTATTAAGAAAGCCCGATCTGGAGGCCATTTGGCTGTGATATTTCAGTTTCAGGGCTGCCATTTGGAAACTATAAGAGATAGAACCTGACGTGATGGGCCCGTTCGATGAGTAATGACCTGAGGATTAAGCACAAGAAAATTCATGATTCTAGCTTCAAGGGTTAATGCTGCATATTGTTTTTTCATTAAAATACCCCCACATTTAGAGGTTTTTCGACTATTGCGAGGCAACGGAGCGGTCCATAGCAACGGTTCTTTCTCACACATAACTAGGACATACCATGAACCTACCATACCAGTTTCATGTATATCTGACTCATAGTCTCTGAGACATAACGAACTTCGTTTTTTTATTGTTTTCGACCAGGGTTCATTCAAAGTCTATCTTCTCTGACAGTTTTCATAGGATCCGGCTGGAAATATTTGACAATATGGCTGAATGTACTGCCCACAGTCCCACGTGGCCCGATTTTTGATTTTCGAAAAGAAAAAAAATTTGAGATGTTTTTGAAAATTTCAAAGGTCCGTTGCTAGGCAACGGATGGGTCCATAGCAACGGTTCTCATTTGCACACAACTAGGTCATGGTATGAACCTACCAACCAAGTTTCATCGAAATCGCCATTGTATTAACGGAGCAGTGGGCCAAACAGACATACATACAGACAAGCCGGTAGGCGACATGGCTGCTCGCTCTAGATGGAAAGCTGGCCAACGCGACTCGCCGATATTCATGTACATGCTATCAATCAATTTAGCACAATAAATATGATTATCACAGCCATCTTAGTTTGCGCCCAGAAACCCGCGTTGTGAAATTTCATGCATGTTTCCAAAGAGACTCTAACAAATGGCAGCCCTGGTAATTCCATTTATCTATTCGCTAAAGATTTTATTTTTTTATATGATGCTGTAAGACATTCTCCTTGGGCACAAAAAAAAACAGGTCCCTCGAAGGTCCAGTTTCGGAGGTATTGATTTTTTTGTACAGTCCACAATGAGTGTACGATGTACGATAAAGTATTTTAGCTGTTGCTGAGCAATTGAGGTGTGCATAGCAACCATTCATTTTTGTATACATGCCAGCCACATTGTACACATTTCACCCAAGTTTCATCAAAATCAGACTCATTATCTTAGAGATATTCGCAATTAACCGTTTCTGAAATGTTCGACATGTACTCGCCCAAAACCTATCTCCTCCTACAAATTGGCATGAAGGGAGCTAGATAGATTGCACACAGAACTCTAAGCTTCGATTTTTTGATTGTTTTTCAATTTTTTGACCACTTTAAAGGGCCGTTGCTATGCCGTTGCTCGGGTCCGGGGTCCCATATTCGAAAGCACACGATTCCCAGAAATATTGGTCCTACCTACCAAATTTCATTGGAATCGGTTGAGTGGTTTAGCCCCTAGGCTTGACCAAAGTTTCGCGGACAGACAGATGGAAATGTCCAGAATAAGGGTGCTCTAAGAGCAGCCAACAGACAGACAGACAAACATATCGACGGAAATACTGATAATAAGGGTAGACTCGATCAACTACCCAACACACAGACATAACGAATATAGTGGTCACTCTGGCTGGCGCTCGTGAACCAAAAAAAAGAGAGACGTGTGGAGTTTCATTAGACTCGGGAAAGTTCCGGTTTACCCTCTGCCCCCATGGTGTCAACATTTATAACTTCAAGTTCAAGCTATTTAAACACCAATACAATTGATACCGACGATGTTGTCAGGAAAAAGGGCGAACTGCGTATGTACTAAATATATTGAATGTGGTTTGTTATTCGATCCATAACTCATCAATTCCACATCGCAGAGAGATATGTGGGGCTCTGTATGCAGAGGGTAAACCGGGAATTCCCTGAGTCTAACGAAGCCACACACGTCTCTCAACGACGCGGGATTAAACTAGTTATGGACCGAGGAACAGGCCACGTTCCATCTCTTTATTATGTATGCAGTTGATCCTTTTTCCTGGGGCCACTGTCAGTATCAATTGAAACGCTACTCTTCTCCCCTCACACCCATCCAGGCACAGCCAAGTGAGCCTTATTCAATAATTTTTTTTAAAGTTCTCAGATTCAAATAATGAAATCATTTTGTCTGCCAGACCATGTGGCTGATGAGTCCCGGTTTACCCCTCTGCATTTATGGTGTCAACATTTATTACTTCGTGTTCAGGTTATTTAAACACCGATTCAGTTGATATGTGTATTCAGGAAAAAGGGCTAACTGCATACGTAATAAATAGATTGAATGTGGCCTGTTACTCGGTTAATAACTGATCAATCCCGCATCATAGGGAGACGTGTGGGGCTTTGCTAGACTCCGGGGATTCCCAGTTTACCGTGTGGACCCATGGTGCCAACATTTATTACTTCGTGTTCAGGTTATACACCAATTCATACCGACTATGCATTCAGGAAAAGTGCTAACTGCGTATGTAATAAATCGATTGAATACTTAATGTTACTCAGTCCGTAACTCGTCAGTGCCATGTTGTATAAAAGCTGGATGGTCATCACTGCCAGCAGTTATAAAGTGGCAGTTCTAGTTTTTTTTGTTTTGAATAAGGCTCACTTATGCTTCAGTCACATTTGGCTCGGCGGCCGTAGGGTCTAAAAAATCTATGGCTACTAGCAATTATAGGACGGCCGCAGTATTTCCACGGTCACACAATGTAGCAGTCACGTATATTTTTATTTTTCGGGTAGCCGCACGGGGTATTTAGAAATTGTGGAGACCGAAAACGTGGGGGTGCCGTACGGTCTTTGATTTGATGTCGCACGGTGACCTTAGGGCATCCCTGCGGCGGCCATAGAATTTTCAAGGCAGACGCAAGGTAGCCTCAAGGTGCCCGCAAGGCGACCGCAGGGGGGGGGGCTAAGGCGAATGTGGAAATACTGCGGCCGCCGTAATTTTTTAGGGGTTGGCAAAATTTATTTTTCATTGATAAGAGCCTACGAAAACGCACGAATAACGCAAGCCCACCGTACGCCCTACGTACGGTCGACGTGGAACACATCTACGTCATGGCTAGGGCTTGACGAATTGCTACGGCCAACCGAGAAATGAAAAAAGTTATAACTCCACGCTTTAATTCCACGGAGACCCCAACAGCCTGTAAAAGATAGCCATACGGCGTAGGGCCACCCTGAGGCCACCTCAAAAACTCTGCGGCCGCCGCATGTTTCTGTCAATTCAGGGGGGGGGGGTACGGCCGCCGTATCCTAGCTGTAGAGCAAATGTGACTCATGCTTTCATTGTGCCGAGATGGGTTTGAGGGAAGAGAAGTAGCAGCTGAAATGTGAATCCTATCCAGTTTCCTCCTGATGACTTAATCTTTGCTTTTTGCTAAATTGGGTTCCTTCTGATGACTCCAATGCAGGACTGTACCAATTTGATTTGAATTTAATTTATCTTAATCCGATTCTAAATTAAGTTGAATAATAAGAAAAAAAACGTCATGGGTCAGGATCAGGTGTCCGATTAAAATGGGGTTGCATTAAAGCGGGACGTCTTTGTACCTGGTCATCAGTACCAGCAGTTATAAAGTGGCAGTTCTAATTATGTCTCATTAATTACTTAACACATCAGTACACAAACAACACACAAAACAAGTCCTGGCAAGGGTCTGCAATCTCCAATTGCTCTTTTTATCGTTGTTATTGTTGTTTGCCTGTCCCCTGTACAGCCTAAGATGGGGTTTTGCAATCACTTCTGTGTGTCTGTTCGGGCTGCAACTCATTTCTTAGATCCTCGTGGAGGATCTCTAAGTCTTACTCACGTTGTTGTTCTTGTGGACTTTTTTTGTTTCACAGCCTACAGTTTTCATCGAAACTTCCTGAAACTTGGCGTATATATGTAAAAATACCCTGCGCAGACAGGAACCATCTCCAATTTTGAAAATTCCTCCAAGAAAAAAAGTTATGACGTCAAAATATCTCCGCTAATGGAAATCGCCTAAAACATTATCTCCGAAACTAGGCAAGCTTTTTGAATTCTGTTTGCGGGAATCAAACAGAGCATTAGCAGAGATGAATTACCGCACATACGATACATCACTATGACGTCATATCAATTTTTATGACGCCATTCCTATTTTTGTTTGTTTGTTTCACAGTCTATGTTTTCATAGAAACTTCCTGAAACTTGGCATATATATGTAAAAATACCCTGCACAGACAGTAACCATCTCCGATTTTGAAAATTCCTCCTAGAAAAGAAAGTTATGACGTCAAAATATCTCCGCTAATGGTAATCGCCTAAAAAATTATCCGAAACTCGGCAAGCTTTTTGAATTATGTTTGTGGGAATCGAACAGGGCATTAGCAGAGATGAGTTACCGCACATATGATACATCACTATGAAGTCATATCAATTTTATGACGTCATTCCTATTTTTTGACTTTTTGTTTCACAACCCAGAGTTTTCATCGGATCTTCGTGAAACTTGTCATGTATATGCAGAAAGCCCACGTGCAGGCAGTAACCATCTCCGATTTTGGAAATTTTTCCTAGAAAAAAAAGTTGACATCATAATATCTCCGCTAATGGAAATCGCCTATACCATTATCTCCGAAACTCGGCAAGCTGTTTGAATTTTGTTTGCAGGAATCAAACCGGGCATTAGCACAGATAATTTATCGCAAACCTGATACGTCACAATGACGTCATATTCGTTTTTATGACGTCATCATTAAGAGGACGAGGATCTTAGCTCATTTGAGCTTGTTTTGTAATAATTTTAATATTATTGTTGTTGTTGTTTTTACTTTTGTTTGGAAAAACCATGGAAGTAATACTGTTACGAATTTGGAAGCCTTGTGCACACAGACAGACAGCAGTCCCCAAGTTTAGTTATCTCGATAAGTATGTGTTTATAGTTAGGGCCTCCTACCTGTGTCTAACGGGAATTACATGAGTGCGCTGCAAAGTTTCTTTTACAACAAATCTCCTTCACTTCACTTCGCACACGGACGCCATTGCCCACGTGCGTTCGACCACGTACGTGGGCGGAGATTTTCATCGCCTCAGCTCTGACTCCACCCCTTGTCCAATCACGCACAGAGAGTGACTTTCCCAAGACACCCCGGCCAATGAGGGTTGAGATGACCACAGAGGGCGACTTTTCCATGACACCCCAGCCAATGAGGGTTGAGATGGCCACAGAGGGCGATTTTCCCACACACCCCGGCCAATGAGGGTTGAGATGGCCACCGAGAGCGACTTTCCCATGACACCCCGGCCAATGAGGTTTGCGATGGCCACAGAGAGCGACTTTGAGATGGCCACAGAGAGCGTCAATGAAGGTGGAGACCGCCTCAGATGTCGATTTTCTCACCCCGGACAAGAAAGATATAAAGGAACGCCAGGCTGGGGAGGCTGGTCGTCTTGGGGGTCGCTGGTTCGTCTGGTCCTGGGTCATCGTCGTCTCTGATCTTCTCATTGGTCTTGATTGATTGGTGCGTGGCCGGTTGGAGAGCGCAGTCCCTGGTGCTTGGCGATGCGTGAAAGCTGTGGGTTTGAGTCCCGCCACGCGACCAGATCGACATACACCACACGAGGCGGACAGGTGCAAGCCCGACCCAGGCCTTCGGCTCGCCTTTCCTTCCGAGCTGGAGGCCTCAATAAAGGCTGGCCAGCCCAGTTCGTGTGTGTGTGTGTGTGTGTGTGTGTGTGTGTGTGTGTGTGTGTGTGTGTGTGTGTGTGTGTGTGTGTGTGTGTGTGTGTGTGTGTGTGTGTGTGTGTGGCGCCAGTCCGTTAAGTAGAATTGTTAAAGTGCCTTGTACATACCTGCATTTCTTTTAGTCAGTTTAACTCTGCTCTCTGTGTCCCCCTCCCTTATAAAATAAACACTGTTAAATCTACCAGCTCGTTTTCTGTGCTTTCTTTCATTGGCCTAGCATGGTGCATATTGAGAAGTAGGAAGGCCGTTTGGGCCGGTAGTTGTTCATTTGGGTCCGACGGACTCTGGTAATTCCGCTCGGTTACACTGGACCGAGGTCGCTAGAGCGACCCCGTTTTCCCCAGTAGCAGGATGACGTGGGTACTTAGGTATATTGAAATTTGGCAATTAACCCTACCCCACGCCATCAAAATATTGGCGGCCACGGTCCGCTAAGGGACCCGTGACCTTTTGGACTTATCCGAGAGTCACGACCTAAATTCCGGGTGTTCGGTGGAAACGACTACTGCTCCACCTAGTGGTCGTTTATCGCCACCAAACCCCGGCCCACAACAATACATCAGCTCGAGCGCTAAGTAGGTCGCATGACCTGATGCCGCCATGCTTTTGGCCGTCAAGTCGTCAACATGATTTTGATCTACTACATTGCAGGCTATATTGTTAGGAGGTGAGTCAGTAATCTGTCCTGTGCAGAATGTGTTTGTCTACTGGTGGGGCCTTCTGGTGTATCCTCTGAACATAGCTATAGTGAAAGTCCACATGAATTTGCTAGGTCGGTGGCTGTCAAGGATAGAGGTGGTCTGTATTTTGCTTCAATTGAGGTGTTCAAACTTGTAAATATTTGTGAACAAATATTCCGTGAAGTGGTTGTGAACAAGCCCATGTCCAGTGGTAATATGCCCCTTAAATTGAAAGTCACAACACAAAGGTGGATTCACGAGAATACAAGTCCCATCTTTGTTCAGGTAGCACATGCAAATCCTTTGGCTCTCGGTGAGTTAATTCCTGAAGGCCAGCTGGTTAATAAAATACTACACATGTTCTTTACCATTAGATTAAAGTATGGGGTAAGATTTATACTGATGACATTATTAACAAGTCGGAAGCCAGTCCTCGAATCTAGCTGTTAGACACAGTGTTCAAGCATCGGTGATTTAGTAGTTCCAAACAATGCTGGTTATTCAATATTTTACATAAAATGTCCCCTTTGGAAAGATATTGTTGGTTTATCGTCTTTTTGCACTGAAAATTAAATATGAATATGTCTGGTAGTTTTCATGGATCCAAACTACAGGATGCTTGTAAGCACGTTGGTTACTTTGACATCTATACCCATAAAAGGCAGTGTGTGTGTGTGTGTGTGTGTGTGTGTGTGTGTGTGTGTGTGTGTGTGTGTGTGTGTGTGTGTGTGTGTGTGTGTGTGTGTGTGTGTGTGTGTGTGTGTGTGTGTGTGTGTGTGCCAGTGCGTCTCCTCCCCAACTCCAAAACTATAAAACCGAGCCAATTTTCTTTTCACCCATCACATGCAGGTTTAAAAAGAATAATGTTTGTGATTATAGAGTTAAGATGGTAGTAAGGCAGGGGACTTTTACTCAGAGTAGTTAATGCATGGAATGGCCTCCCTGGAAAGGGAGTGGCAGCAGAAAAAGTATATGTTTAAATCAGAATTAGATAGGCACCTGGAAGTTATGGAGATAGAGGGGTAGAGGGATGTTGATAAGACTTTCAGGTAGTTTGAGCATTGATGGATGATTGTGTATGGAGTGCTATTGGTGGGGGTCTTGTCAAGGGGGGTTGTGTGGTTGATGTGTGTTTTTAACCAGTCCCATGCCCCCTCCACTGAGGGGAAGAAAAGACAAATACAAAAACTACAAAAACTAAAAAAATATATAAAAAATAATAATAATAATAATATTTCATTAACTAAAAACATTTTTTTGCATTTTCTTCCTTGGATCTTGTGTATATAAAATAGTATGGTGTTCGCGTAGGTATGATGGGCTGAATGGCCTCCACCTGTCTAAGATTTCCTTGTATCATATCCTGGAAACTCCTATAGGAATGTAACGTTGTTTTTCAGTGAAAAGCTACTCAAGGTTTCTGGGTTGTATGAAGTCTGCACTGCAGTCAGTAATTAAACTGACTCCAACCTGCCGATTCCAGAAAAAATTGCTGATATCGGCCAAGCGTGTGTGTGTGTGTGTGTGTGTGTGTGTGTGTGTGTGTGTGTGTGTGTGTGTGTGTGTGTGTGTGTCGTTGATTGGTATTTACATATGTGGGTTTCAGAATGTGGAATGGAATCCTCCCAGCGTGGGCTCAAAGTATCCACCTTAATTTCGGTAAGAGGTTCATGGACCAAGCTGTGAAGTTTTCTGTTCTCAAAGTTTTGTGCCGAGGGCTCTCTTCAGGATAGTCACTGAGCCCCGGACAGCTTCCTAGTGTAGTTTGTTTGTTATAATATTTCCCAGGGATGGTTTTAAATTCACCTGTAAAGTAGTTCCGGGGAGTTTATGGGATGGCGCATTGTCAGTCCATCCGTCCACAAATACTTGCAACAACTTCTCAGAAACGACACATCGACGATTTCAATGAAATTTGACCACAACCTTCATCACCTATGATGGCATAAAAAAACAGGGTCTGAAGGGGTCTACAGAGGGCTTTTACGGGGTGCGTGTGTGTGTGTGTGTGTGTGTGTGTGTGTGTGTGTGTGTGTGTGTTGCCTCCCCAAAGAGGTATTTGCTTTCTTCATAAGCGATACACACAATTCCGATGAAACTTTATGCAACCTTCATCACCCATGACATACCAAAGTTTGTTCATGACATTAGAAAAATCTGATCGAAGGGGAATTTAGGAGGGTTGCCCCCCAAAATATGTATTTGCTTACTTCTCCAAAACTACACATACAATTTCGATGAAACTTGACCACAATCTTCACCATCCATGACGTACTAAAGTTTGTTCACGACATTAAAAAAATTGGCATCGAGGAAAGTCTATGGGGAGAGGGGGTTTGCCCCCCCAAATATGCATTTGCCTTCCTCTCAGAAACTACACTACACATTAGAAAAATCTGATCGAAGGGGAATTTAGGAGGGTTGCCCCCCAAAATATGTATTTGCTTACTTCTCCAAAACTACACATACAATTTCGATGAAACTTGACAACCATCTTCACCACCCATGATGTACCAAAGTTTGTTCATGACATTAAAAAAGGTGGGGTCTAGGGGGTTCTCTGGGGGGGGGAGGGGAGTGGGGAGGGGAGGAGGGGAGTGAGGGGGGGGTTGCACGCAAAATATGTATTTGCTTTCTTTTCTGAAGCCACACACAATTTCGATGAAACTTGACCACAACCTTTATCGCCCGTGATGTACCAAGAATTGTCCATGGCACTAAAAAGTTTTCATAGGTATTTACTTTCTTCTCCATTATATATTTTGTGGGTCATCCATGCCTGCCAGTGGTTGCCTAATTATCTTATCCAGTCATAACCAGGTGAGCACCACGGGGTAATGCTCCCATGTTTAATTTCTCCGAGTTTCTTTGTCATCATTCCTGTAGGTCCAGCTTCCACTGGTACAACTTTGCCTTTCTTCAGCTTCCAGGATCCACTTCATTCTTGAGGTCTTGGTGTTTGGTCATTTTCTTGATTTCTGCATCATTTAGTCCAAAATCACTGCTGTTAACACCTCAATAAGCAATGCCGTCTTCTCTTTTTTTGTACCTAAGTATGATATTTAGTCGCAACATTTTATTTTCGATGTTCACGCTCGATGGGATCATTAGGTCGTACGTGAGCGGAAGGTACTTCCATGTTTTCAGTGATTACTTTTGCTTCATGTTCCCACAAATGTTCTGGAACTAGGACATCAAAATGTTTGCAGATGCGCCAGCGGATTACATGATAAGCTCTGTTGTGTTGTTTGTATAGCTGTTCTGACACGAGTTTGTTTTTGTGTGTGTGTTCAGTCATTAAGCATAACATATTCTCTTTCCAAACCCCACCTCCACCCCTCACCTTTCTCTCTTCTTTTTTTTTGATACTCATACTTTTTTTTCATACCACACCCACTCCTCTCCCCCCTTGCCAAATTCTCTCTCTCCTTTTATCCCTCCCTTCCATGGAATAGCATCGTTTGGTGAGGCATAGCTCTCCCCACCTCCCCCTCTCCCTTTCTCGCTCTTCCCCTTCTTAGCTTCCTCTCCCTCCCCTCCCTCTTTCCTCTCTTCCTCTCTCTCCCTTCCCTCCCTCTTTCAACCCCCCTCATCGAAGCAACGGGTTGTATTTGCTCGTTTTAAATAGATCTCAATATTATGCATTCTTGATTGTCCCTTCACGTATTTGTAGAAAACTAATTTTTGTAGTGATCAACAAATTTGCATCTCATCTTAATTTATAATGTTATATACCTGTATTTATGACAAACATTTTGATGCTGTAGTCAATATTTCATGTTATTCTGTATTAATAATTGTGTTTGTATATGTCTTTCATTTTTTTTTTGGTTGAATTACCACACGACCTTCGTTAAATAAAAGCATTCACCATTTCCACGAAAGTTGTTCTGATTTTCTTCGCTGTATGTGTATTGTAATGCATTTTATGAGCATAACCGTGTATAATTCGGTGAAACGGCGAAAGAATGCCCACTAATTGTAATAATATATCAAGTAATGAAGCCAAAGGTTCAAACATGATCTGCCAAGCTGCAGACTGGTTCACACAGAAATAGAATAGTGTGACTCTCAAATCGTTCTTGATATTAAATGGTGTAACATGAATATGGGTGGACGGGCTCCCCTTGATCGCGGAATCGTGCCCAATGCAAAAATACCAGTGTTCAATAATTATATATTTATTAAGCTTCTGTCAAGTGACCTTCATGAGTTTTAAATGGAATTGGCGTCTTTTGGTTGGGCTGTGCGTGTACATCTCTCCAACTATATTATTTATATACCACAATTACTGAAGACAATAGTCATAAGAGTCTGAAAATATTCTCCAAAGTCCATTATTCTAACATTTAGTATACCGAAAACACGTAGGTCTACATAAGCTCGCGTGTCGTGTCGATGGCCAATAAAATGGCGGCCATGACCCACAGCGGCTTCAATCCAATGAGCTCAATTGATAGGCTTGTTAGCATCTAATGTATGTATTACCTTCATGGGAAAAAATCACGATAAGCTATTGAAAAACATTACAATAAGCTATTAATACACCTTCACACAAAAATCCCTGGGGGAGTTCGGGAGGTTAACGAAGCCGCTATCATTGGACAAAATTGATTAATTTGTAGTTATAATAAATTTTACTTCCGGTTGGTGTTAGCGGACCAGAAACCTATAATATATTGGGTTGCAGAGCAGCGACTCTTAGCCTAGACACTGCGCATGTGTAAATATACATTTGTAGGTCCAATTTCTCCAAATCTCCCTCAGGTGAGCACAAAACAATGCTGGCAACTGTTGGGAATGGGGTTATGCATCAAATAAGGGTCACAATATGGCACTTTCAAAATAATGTAACCTGCCCCAAAGTGTTCGGTGCGCATGCGCACAAACCCCGGGAGGCTGAAGAGTTTGGGACGAAATATAATGTATTATGTGTCCAGGATAAGGATTGTTCCTTGTAATGGCTCACCAAGCTTTTGATAGATACTTGGAAAAGTACTTGAGAGAAAGGGCTGTTCCTCTGCACAATGAAAGACTTGAACAACTTTCTGAGCTTGTCGAATGGACACCTGCTCAAACTGCAAACTCCCAATCATGTGGGTGGTGCAAGGCATGAGTGAAAGGAGGTATTACGCAAACCCCCAATGGATCGCTACCAGTGAATGGACTGTGCATCTGGATGAGGTCTTCGTGGAACACCGATCGGAAGGACATATCTGGGGCTTGTGCATGTATGTGCAGGGTAATTTTATTTCCGACTATCAAATACCACCCATCACTTCGCTGATGGGAATACTGAGAGACAGGGGGGGAGAGAATGAGAGAGAGAAGAGAAGAGAGAGAAGGGGGAGGGGAGAGACAGGAGGGAGGGAGAGTAGGTTGGGGAGGAAGAGGAGGAGGGGGAGTGAGGAGGTGATGAGGGAGAGAGGCAGGAGGTAAGAGAAGGGAGGGGGAGAGAGAGGAGAGTGAGAAGAGAGAGGGGTGGAGGTAGGAGGATAGAAGAGAGAGGGGGAGTGAGAGAGGGGGAGTGAGGGAGGGGGAGTGAGGGAGGGGGAGTGAGGGAGGGGAGTGAGGGAGGGGTTGTGGAGTGAGGAAGAGAGGGAAGTGAGAAGGGGTGGGTGAGAGAGCAAGGAAGGGGAGCTAAGAAAGGGGGGTAGAGTTCCTCACCACATGTTGCGAGACACTCTGGGAGGAAGGTGGGAATGAGGAGGATGAGGTAGAGAGATGGAGCGTGAAAAGGGAAGGAGTGTGAGGGGAGGGGAAGGGAAGGCAGTATAAGGGGAGAGGAAGGGAAGACAGTGTGAGTGGAGGGGAATGCATCATGGGGGAGGGAAAGGCAGTGTGCAGGGAGGGGAAGGCAGTATGAGGGGAGAGGAAGTAGCATGAGAGAGGAAGGGAAGGCAGCATGAGGGGAGGGGCAGGCTGCATGAGGCGAAGGGAAGGCAGCATGAGGGGAATGGAAGATAGAACTAAAGGGGGAGCACTCGGGAGAGTGCAAAACCTCCGCCGCCAATACTGCTGGGTCACTCAAGTGAACCTTATATCTTATTCATCAAATATGATGTCAACAGTGCTGACAGAGTTATACTTCTTTTCTCCATTTTTTTTTTTGGGGGGGGGGGGGTTGGAAATCACTTAAAACATGTAGAAATGCAAAAAAGAAAAAAAATTTTCTCGAACAAATTTGTTTGGGGCGGGGGGGGGGGACAAAGTCCAAAATCTAATGGCATGATCCTTGGACCATACCTAACCCCCCCCCCCACCAAGTTTCATCGAAATCCGTTGAGGAGTTTTTCCGTAATACTGTTCACAAACAAACAAACAAAGAAGCAGTCATAGACTGGTACTTACGAAATCGTCAACTTGACCTCTGACCTTGTCTAATAAAAGCTGTCTCTTGAGAAGGTAGCGACACAAACCAGAAGTTTCTACGACGATTCTGTACCAAACCATCAAAAATCGAATGTTTTGGATGTTTGACCTCACTGTGACCTTGACCTTTGACCGATTTTGACCAAAATCTAATCAGCGCTAGCCACCACCCTCCTGAATCACGTGGTGTAATTTGACATTGGAAGCTTCTTCCATTCTCGAGTTATCATTTTTTGGATGTTTGACCTCACTGTGATCTTGACCTTTGAACGATTTTGACCAAAACAGCACTAGCCATCAGCCTCCTGGATCACGTGGTGTAATTTGACATTGGTAGCTTCTTCCGTTCTCGAGTTATCTGTACCAAACCATCAAAAATCGAATATTTGACCTCACCGTGACCTTGACCTTTGACCGATTTTGACCAAAATCTAATCAGCACTAGCCATCCCCCTCCTGAATCACATGGTGTAATTTGACATTGGTAGCTTCTTCCGTTCTCGAATTATTGTGCCTACAAACAAACAAACAAACAAACAAACAAACAGAAACGGAAGGCATCAATATACTTACGAAATCTTTAGATTTCGTAAGTAACAAACAAACAGAAAGGGGTGAAAACAGTAACCTCCGATCTTCGATGCGGACGTTAATGAGGGGCAGGGAAGGGAAGGCAGCATACCAGGCATTACCGGGGTGAAAGTGCTTTCAATTGTTGATTGTGAAAGTGAACTTGTTGCTGTTTCAAACTTTGGTTTCTTTGAATCCGCATTCTCAACCATCACTAATCCGTACTCTCTCTGGTGTTTAGTTTTCAAATGTTTTGGAATATTGGATGCATTACAGTTAAGTGGTGAGCAAGGTCTATTGAACAAAGTGAGCAATTAATTTCTGAAGTCTTTTTTCACCTTCCAAAAATAGTTCCAAACTACACTTCCTGTACCTTTTGAATGACATATTGTCAAAACTTTATCAGTCAATATATTGCCTTCCCGTCCATCAGCAAAGCAATCAGCAAGCTTCACCGGCCAACTCTAAATGCCTTGCTATTAATTTAATATGAACATGCCCTTGGGGCTTGTTTAGTTTGCAAGTGACTTGCTTTTGCTGCTTTATTGCAAACGGGATGCCCCAGGGGCATGCTACTTTTCAGTTGATGCATTGCCAGGCCATGTGCAGCCGGAACATGCTCAACAGGCACAAAAAAAAATTTCCCCCCATAAAACACATTTCTATGAAGTAGAAATTATTCGGAATTGGCATCGATTCTGGTACACTACTTAATTCCATTCAATGGTTGGAATTGAGTACTTTGAAATTGATCCATGCACCAGCATTAAGCACTCAAGCAATTCACAAAATGGTGGAGAAGGAATCAAGCGATTTGCGACCAGTTATAACACACACCACCTGAAGATGCTCAGAATGTCTAACAATGTCTGAATTGGACAAATGAACACTTTTTAACGGTCGGAAATACTGCTAAGGTAAATTCCGCAGTTTAAATTTTGAAATTTGTTTCAGGTTGAGAGATTCTTGGAGATCATCATAAACTGACAATGATAAACTGATAAGACAGACAGACAGATATTAACCAATTGCTTAACCTTGCTTTTTGCTTTGCATGAGTGGAGTAATTACACATTCTGTACTGGCATTGGCAGGTTAAAAGTGCCTGGTGAGCTGAACCGGTTCACTGAAAAACACACAGTGCATGCACAAAAGGCTTCATTTAGCATTCATATGCCATTTCAAAAGTCACGTATTGGGCCGCAAGTATGTCAGGGGCAATATTACACATCAGAATTTAAGCCATGGCCCAGAGAAATCACATATAAGGTCCCATATACACAAGTAATAAGCAATCAAAATGCAGGACATATACAGTATCATGTGATTGCTCGGAAATGGGATACATCATTCATGCAAAAAGACTCATTTAAGCACCTTTATTAGCCCAGGACCATTGCAGCCTCGCCAGCAGCCTACCTTGAAGCCCAGCAAGTCGAGACAGCTTAGGTCAAATTCTATTAGCATTGAATGCGTCAGGGTGTCAGATTTTCTCAAATAATGTTAAACAACAGTTGCTACCGTTGAAAAAGGTCGTCATCAGAGAATTAATTGACTGAATAGTTTGTAGTTATCATAATTTTTACTTCCTGTAGGTGTGCCCTGTTGTGATTGGCACGACTTATTGCATAGTGCTCGCTGTGTGCATGGCTTGAGTGTTGGTTGCTTGAAGCCATGATGGCGTTGTATGCTGTCTGAACCCAGCATCGTCTCTAATGAAGAATATTGTTGTAGATCTCCCACCCGTCGGTGTGCGAACGACCGCGTTAACCAATAGCAGCCGGTTCGCCCACCGAACGAGCAATCTCGTCGTGCCTTTCTGGAACCACGCCAGAACCCTGTCACGGGTGGGTTCTCAACCCCACCACGGCCAAGTCCGTATTCTACCCGCGCGAAATAGGGTCAATCGCCGAATCTCGATATACCTAAGTACTCGCGCAGGTAACCTACCGAGGGACCGTACCTCGACGCAGGTCGGCTTGATCACGAACCGCTCAAGCGGTCCGCTCCGTTCTGAGATAACCGAGCTTGTATTATCGCCAGACCTCGCCGGATCCCATTCTATTTAACGGGTATTTAAAACCCAACTAACATTCCGCAATGCAAGATGGCATTCCAATAAGGGAAAGAGGACACGACGAACGGGTTAACATTTAAACCAGCACATTTATTTACTCTACGTATGCAGAAACAATCATGCAGTCATTCAAAAACACCAACATACACGTATACAGAACAAGCAATGAATGCGGCACGGAACGTGGGCAAGACAAAGCGCTACAACCGTCTATAAGTAATTATTAATGTACAGTCACTTACACAGTTTTACTTACGGGACTCGGCACCACAACATTCATTCGAAAGAAAAGCAGGAAAAAGACCCCATCAAAGGCAATGGGGTCAGACTGGACCTCTAGGGTCTTTATGGCGTGGGACTTGGCAGACCGAACGAGTCCCACGACAACCGTTGCAGGTTACCTGCACCCTCGTGGTGTCTGGCTTGGGCGACCCGCGACGTCCCGTCCCCACAGCAGCAAGCGTAGCCGCGGTCGAGCTCGGGCCTTCCGTGTGGCAGGCGAGCTCTCTCCGGCTCTCTCCACACGAACGCGCTTGGGCGACCCGCGATGTCCCGTCCCCACAGCAGCTAGCGCCGCCGCGGTCGAGTTCGGGCCTTCCGTGTGGCAGACGAGCTCTCTCCGGCTCTCTCCACACGAACGCACGGTTGGCACCTCCAGCTCGCGTCTCCTTCGCGACGCCCGGACTCTCCACCGACTGCAAGCTCCAAGCTCCCGACTCCGCCACGAGCCCAGACTTCCACACAGCTCCTTGGCTTCTGGCTTCCTCCCGACTCCCTGACCTCTCCAGACTGACTCAGACCGACCGATCAACTCGACGCGACCCAACTCGAACGCGAGCTTGGCGCTCTGCTCGTCCTTTTATAGGGCTGGTGAGACGCGGTTTGGCCTCCGATCCTCGACCTCTGCGCGGAAAGCGGACGTGCGCGAGATCACCAAGCTTGATCCGACGAGCAAATGTCCCGCGTCGGCCTGCAGTGACGCCGCTCGATGCGGACTCGCCGCGGCTGGCGCAAAGATGGCGTCGTTTCGGAGACGAAGGTGAGGTGATGTTTGTGGTGTGGAGATGTTGACGGTTGCTGGCGAAGTGGTGAGGATGGCGTGGTTTGGTGAGGCAGGTGTGGTTGTGGTGGTGGAAGGCGGTTGATCTGAAGCGGTTGTTGAGAGCGATGTTGGTGGGGTTGGTGGTGTTGGTGGTGGTGGTGGTGGTGGTGGTGGTGGTTGTTGTGAAGCGGTTGTTGAGAAAGATGGTGGTGGACGTGGTTGGTCCAAAATAACGATAGTAAAGAATGACAGCTAACTCAAAGATCATAGCCCGGTTAACATGAATAGTCCCCTTCAAACAACGGTGGGGGAATCTATCTGGACACGGACTTATCGGCCGAACTGATCTAGGGACCTTTATGGTGTTCTGTCAATTCCCACAGGCGTAATAATATGATTTAAGCTGTGTCCTGACCTCACTCCAAGGTAGTAGCAGCGAGATCTTGAAGATCAATGTTCCATTTGACTTTTGGTCTTGCTTTCTTTCCCAAATGTGATCTTTTGGCCTTGGCAAATCACCATGGTGACACATTGTGGTGTGGCTCAGGTGTCGGTTGCTTGAAGCCATGATGGCATTGTGTCATGTGCAAGCCCAGCAATGTCTCTAATAAAGAACGTGATTCAAGCTGTATCCTCACATTACTACGGTATCCTGTATCTCAAACCTCTCTCCCTCCTCAAAATCCTGGTGGCATTTAATCAAATCTGTTTCTGGTGTATGTTCCCCCTCCATCCCCTCCCTTACCTCAAATGGCCGCACTGCTGATTCCACACGTGAAATAGCTGAATGTCTAAACTCGGTGTTTGCAGCTAAATCTTGTGTCCTAAACCCATCACTATCTCTACCCACTTTACCCAGTCGCACCCAACTGTCCCTGGACTCTGTATCCTTTTCTCCTGACAAGGTGGAGAGCTTGCTTTCAAACTTCGAGTCAGATTCTGCAACCGGTGCAGACAGCATCAGCCCACGTGTCCTCAAAGCCTGCTCTTCTGCTCTTGCTCACCCTCTCTCTGTTCTATTCACCCTCTCATTTGCCCAAGGTCATCTGCCATCTGCTTGGAAATCTGCTAACATCACTGCCCTGCATAAAAAGGTGCAAAAACAGATCCTTGTAACTACAGACCAATCAGCCTTCTCCCAATCATCAGCAAGGTTATGGAATCCATCATCGCTTCAGACATGAAATCCTTCCTCTTCTCCAATATCTTGATTTCCAATCATCAATTTGGTTTCAGACAAGGTCACTCTACCCTGGATATGCTGCTTCTGCTCTCCCATCAATGGATGGAGGTCCTCAATGCCAGACAGGAAATCCGAGCCGTATCCCTGGACATATCACGTGCTTTTGACACAGTCTGGCACCCTGCACTACTCACCAAACTCTCTTCCCATGGTATTCAAGGCCATCTCCACTCATGGCTCGCAGACTTCCTCTCCTGTCGCAGTCAACGTGTGGCCCTAAATGGAGTTCTTTCATCCCCTCTTCCTGTGCAGGCTGGAATTCCTCAAGGTAGCGTTCTGGGCCCTGTTCTTTTTCTGGTTTTCATCAATGACCTCTCGGACTCTCTGGAAAATCCTCTATTTCTCTTTGCCAACGACTCCACCCTCTGCCGTACCATCTATCATCCCTCAGACCGGCAAGCAGCAGCTTCTTCGCTCACTGCAGATCTGGATAAAATCACAAACTGGTCCAACACGTGGAACATGTCTTTCAATCCAGACAAATCTCACACTCTCACTATGTCTCTTCGAAAGGACCGTTTAGAAACCCCCCCCCATCCACTTTCTCAACAATCCTCTGGAAGAAGTCTTTTCTTTCAAGCTTCTGGGTCTCACTATCTGCCATGACCTTTCCTAGGAAAGTCACATTTCCAACCTCGCCTCAAAAGCCAGTCGCCGACTGGGAATCCTCCGTCGTGCAAAGTCCTTCCTCGGCCCTCTTAAGCTCCTGACCACTTACAAAGCTTTTGTCCGTAGCCTGATGGAGTACTGCTCTCCCCTCTGGGCTGGTGCTCCTGCCTCCCACCTTTCTCGGATTCAGGCTGTCGAAACCAGGGCATTTAAGATCATCGGCATCTCCCGCAATGAAGCTGAGTCTTTGGGCCTCTCACTCAATCACCGCAGGTTGGTCGGTGGTCTTTCTGTCTTCTACCGACTCCTCTCCAGCCTTGCCCCGCCTGCTCTCTCTGCGATTTGTCCCCACCACATTTCCACAGGGCGCTCAAGGTCCGCCAACAACCCCCTTCTGGTAAAACTACCAAAATCACGAATCACTGCTCATCTTCACTCTTTCATTCCTCTTTTTTCCCGCCTTTGGAATAAACGTCCTCACTCTATTCTTTCCCATTCTTCCCTTCAGGCTTTCAAATCAGCTGTTCACCACCACCTCTTATCTTCCCCCATCCAAATCCTCGATCTTTTCTACCCCCAATAATCCACCCAAGCCCACTTCCTTCAATTCCCCTGCTTTCCTTCCTGAAAGTCCCTGTAATGTCCATCTTCTCTTCGCCATGTTCCCTGTCCCATCCCCATCCCTCTCCCTTCCACAGTTCACCTAATGTGTCTGTTCCCCACTGTTTTGTCCCTCCCACTCCCGCCCCTCTTGTCTCATGCCCCCTTGCTGTGAGTTGTGTGTTTGCTCTCATACGAGTCTCGACCAAGGTATACAAAAAAAAAAAAAAATAACTACTTGTTCATCTTTCGGCTGCTCCCATTAGGGGTCGCCACATTGGATCATCCGTTATGATCCGCATACTGATTTGGCATAGGTTTTACGCCGGATGCCCTTCCTGACGCAACCCTGGTCACCTCTTACGACACAGGGACAAGGATTGGGTTTCGCCATGATTCCGGGCTGCCCTACACCCTCTCATAGCACGGCCCAGCGCAGAGCTCCCGTCCTCAAGCTATCTTCCAACCCAAGCCTCCGAGTAGCCGGATTACAGGCACACGCCACTACGCCCGGTTGTATCCTGACATTACTACATGCCCCACAAAATGCCACAATTTATACACCTTGCACATGGAGTTCATCCATAGTGATTTCATTTGCCCCCCCATCTCCAAGGGGATTTTCCACCTTGGGTGAAATCCATGTTCAGGTGTATATCTGTGTTAAGATGGCTAATCATGGCATTTTTCCAAGGCCACTTCTAACAAGAAAAGTAACACTAACACGAATGAGAATAGCATAATATTAATGTTATTACAAAACAATAATAATACTAATAATATCCCCTCTCCCCAAGAGGTTTCTCCTCCTTGGACAAACGCCGTGTTTTATATGTGTATAAATAGCTTATTGTGGCATTTCATGGGCAACTCCTACCATAAGTAATAAAGATTATAAACCGCAAACATGTTAGATTACCTTTTTAAAAATTTGCTCCTGCTGTTTAACACCAAACTGAAAGTGAGGGAGCCTGACTGTCTTGAGGCCTGAGCCTAAATCTACAGTAATCTATATACTCCAGAGAGGATAATGACATGACCCTTCTTGCCACTCCCAAAGGACTCGAGTGTTAAATACTCAATTACCTTTGGTGTAAAGCAAACTACCATCAACCCATCTATAAGCTTTCTTTGAGGATAATTTGGCAATTTATTTATAATTCTCTACGATAACAATGGTGCTGCCAATATTTCGTGACAGCATCAAAGAATATCTGTCAAGTGATCATTCCACAGAAATGGAGAGAACTTTCGACTTACGATGTGGATTACACCGAAAACAAATTCATGAATTTCTGTTCATATTTTAATTTAATTGTATGTTTCTCCTCAAGACTGAGCCTCATGGAATAGCAATGTATGGAGGGTTTGAACTGAGAGTATGAAGCAAGGGAATGACCAACCAATGAAAATCGGGAGAGAGAGAGAGAGAGAGAGAGAGAGAGAGAGAGAGAGAGAGAGAGAGAGAGAGAGAGAGAGAGAGAGAGAGAGAGAGAGAGAGAGAGAGAGAGAGAGAGAGAGACAGACAGACAGACAGACAGACAGACAGACAGACAGACAGACAGACAGACAGAAAGAAAGAGAAAAAGAAAGAGAGAGAGATAGAGATAGAGGAACACTGCAACCTGCAAGTAAGAGGGTTGGGTTAACAAAGGTTAATGGGGGTAATATAGATTATGGGTAAGGATGGGGGATGATGACATGATAGGCTGGTGCACTGCTTGCTTGAAACTTTGGAGGGAAGAGGGAGCTCGCATATCCTGGTGCGAAGAGTGGAAGGTTTTTACAAGTAATCAGACACAATATGCATTTGCAAGTTGCATTTCACTGGATTGTTACAATACTTTATATCGATAAAAGAGCATGTCCCTTACACGAGAGCTACATTGACAAAATGATACAAACTCTGAACAAAATATCTTGACATCTTTAATGGAGATATTGAGGAGGATATCTGACCCAATATGTACAGTATACCTAGCAGCTTCGAATTTCTGAGGTCAGATCAGGTCATGTATGGGAGCATGCGCCGTAGCAGTGCATCGCTGCATCCGCTTTCCACCAGGACTCCAGGAGTTTCCATCTAGCTATCGCCCAGGCCGATGCCTGGCCCATCTCCATCTTCTTGAGATGCTGATCAACCTGCTGCAACCACGAGGCACGTGGTCAGCCCGTTGGCCTCCTCCACTCATCATGCTCCCTCACTGAGAGAATCTGGTGAGCAGGATCAGTGTCAGGAAATCGTGCCACATGTCCATACAGCTGCAGCTGATGCTCACGGACGAGAGAGGAAACAAATCTTGTCTGAGTCTCTCTCAACAACTGCTTGTTGGACACAAAATCTGACCAGCAAAAGTCAAGGATTCTCCAAACAGACCTGGTACCGAAGGAGTTAAGTCTCCATTTCAGATCCTTGGTCAGAGTCCAAGTCTCACATCCGTAAAGCAAGAATGGAAGCACCAAGGACTTAAAGACTCAGAATTTTGTTCTCCTGCATAGGTACTGACAGCGTCACATCCCATGATCCAGTGAATCCATTACACGGCAGGCCCAACCCAGACGTCGGTTGACCTCTGGCTCACAACATATGGAAATGTGAATATCACTGCCAAGGTAAGTGAATCTCTCCACAACCTGAACTTCCTCACCACAAACAAGCACAGACAAGATCACAGCAAGCAAGATGTCACTGAAAGCCTGTATCTTAGTTTTCACACAGGAAAACCATAATCACAGTGCCTCTGACTCCTCATTCAGCACCTCGATGGCCCCCACAAGGATATCCAGCGTCTCCACAAAGATGACTGAAACATCTGCAAAATCAAGGTCAGGGATCTTGACATTCCCAAGTGATGCACCGAAGAGTGATCTCTCTGACATCCTCCCCAGAATCTAGTCCATACAAATGCTAAAAAGCTTGAGGGCCAGTACTTGAGGCCAGTACACCCTTGATGAACTCCAGTAACAACTGGAAATAAGTCAGAGATGGAATCACCACACCTTACAGCACTCTCAATCTCAGAGTATAGTTCAGAAATCAGATTAATCAGTTTTGGTGGACTATTTAGTCCGTGACTGAAGCCTTCAACATAAAAAAATACAACTCTTCAGAATTCCCGAAAAGACCCAGACCCCCCCCCCCCAAGTCCCGATTCAGCCTATTCGCAAACTCCTCAGCTCAGCTCTCATCCCTGAGCTTGTCAGGATCCAACCTCGGCTGGGATGGTACCATTCCCCTGGATTTAAGCTAAAACTTCAGAGTTGCTACAAAAAGCCTGTGGTCACTCTTGAAGAACTGAGCACTCCAGTAGATCCTGCAGTTCTGAATCATCCTCCAGTGACCAGCAACAAGCATATGGTCAATCTCCTTTGCCACATTACCTGCATTGGAATACCAAGTCCAGCGATGAGCCTGTGGGGAATGAAACCATGAACCAGCCACCCTAAGTCCATGACTCCTTGCAGAGTCAAGGAACTTAGTGCTATTCTGGTTCAGAGATCCAGACCCATGGGGACCAACACATGTCTCATAACCATCCCTGTCAGTGCCAGTCGATTCATTAAAATCCCCCAAAAGTAGAAGAGTTTTTCGCCAATGCACCAATCAACCACAGACTCAAGCAAGGCATAGAATGCGCCCTTGACAGTGAGATCACTCGCCTCAGTCGGCGCATAAGCAGAAACAGGGAAATGACAACCAAGGAGAGGAGTCTTATAATAAACTCTTTGACAGGTGTTACCTCAATTATCATGGGAGTCAGATGATTGGACATAGCTCCAGCAACTCTTTGGGTGTGGTAACTATCAGAGGGACCAGACCAGTCGTAGGTGTAACCACCCACCATGATCTCACCACTATCCGGTCTCTGAACCTCAGAAAGTGCTGCAATACCGATGTTCAAACGCTGGTGCTCAGATGATAACAGAGACAGGTGATCATCTTCTCTTAGGGATAGGACATTCCAGGCACCAACCCAAAGAGACTGCCTCAGGTTAATCCGTGGAGACCGTCGTCTGGTGGACGCCACCTCAGTACCACCCCGAAACGCACCACCGCAATCCGGACCAGGAGGTTACCCCGTGCTTTTCCTCCTATCATCAAAGAATGGGGGTCCCAAATAATTTTCCCCATTCCCGACATCATTTGAGCTGTCCTGCGGAAGGCAGCTGCACAGGAGGTACTTCCACAGAGTGGGTTTTCACTTTTCTTTGCATTTTTTTATGTGTTTTGGGAATGAAATGTTTTAGAGTGGCTGGAGTGCAAATTATGCCACAAACCTAAGAGAAAAAAAGTAACCCAACTGCAGAAGGTCATCCGCAGACATAGTTGGGCACCAGATATGGATCACCATTGGCTCACAAGGAACTCCTCCCCCCTTTGACAGGTTTCGTTTTTAATCCCGCTGGTGTCCATATCCATACACCATCCTCACCAGGAAACCCGGTGGGGGAGACTGTTCAGTCGCCGACAACCCGATCATGAAACAGGTTCGTACAGGTTCACATGGTACCTCTCGCAAGTCTCAGATCTGATCTTGCCTGACCTGACAATAATTTCTCAGGGAAGAATGGATAAGAATTTTCTCAAAGTATAGCTCAACATACTTGAATAACATATTCAGCTCGAAGACTAATACCTGTAAATCTGTAATAATTTAAGGTGAAAAATGACGTGTGAATATTCTAGGTCTGAGTAGAGCCTCGTTCAGGTGAGTCAAGAAAGGATGGTGTAACAATTTTTATTATTATTTAAAGATGTCGAGGCTAATGGAAGAGCTAAACTCATGATACAATCATTTGGCCTGATAATTCCCCTTTATTAATTTTTAACTTCAAGGTTTTCTTGCTCGCTATGATTACACATATTATTTCATCCCCTATTCAAAATGGAATTCAAAAAATATCCACACAAAGAGATGAGAAACAACATCATGTACAGTATAATTCAGTGTTCATATATGGTTATATGGAACATGACGGCGAAATTTTCGAAACCAGCAATCTGAAATTTGAGAATAGTTAATTTATTACTATGAGCTCTTTCTCTTATAGCTCATCCACAAGCCTAGAGCAAGTATAAAAAAAGATAAACAAGTAGTGGTACATTCAAAGTACACCGCCACCATGTCAAATAAATAAATAACTATCCTCCAGCACGTAATATCGTTGGGGTACCTTTGGCGTCCGACGATACCGCCTTGCAGCACCCAATTCAGTAATGCACTATGAAATTGCTGTTTAATTTTCAAGTGAATCAGATGAAAATTGACTATTTTTCAGATAATTATAATTGATGATTTTAAAAGTTTGACCTTGAGTTGACTTTTGACATTTTGCCCTCAAAAATACTTGGTTTCCCAATTCAGCGATGTATCATGCAAATCTTGTTCAAATTTCAAGTCAATCATATGAACAATGACAATTTTAGAAATTTGAGCTCAAGATGACCTTTGACCTCAAAATTAATAGGCTTCTCAATTTTGACTACCTCCACAACTTGGTGAAGTTTCGTGAAGATCGGTTTTAATTTGTGACCTGTAGGTGATTGACAGACAGACAGAGAGAATAACAAAATGGACTGACCAATACACTTGAAATTTTTTTCGATTTTGCAAGTAACAAACAAACAAGAAAGAAAACGGAGTAAAAACTGAGTACTCCCTTCCTTCGCCACCTGGTGATGATGTCAGACATCACCTCAAATTGGAATTGGGAAGGAGCAGTGTCCAAAAAGAAATGCCCACCATGTATCATGCCATCAACTCATGATCAATTCGTCCAAATAGTTTTTCTCGTTTCCTATTTTAATTAAATATATTTATTTCCCATTTCATCATGTTTCTGATAAGCTTGTTGTTGGCTTTGCAGTTAAGGTGGTTGGTTTATGATTTTAGGGTTCTTGAGTTCAAGCTCCTGTTGTGCTGTTGAATCAACACCTGGTGGATTGACTTCATCTGTTATCCTTTTGAGGTTGGCAACATGAGTATCAGCTTCCTGGTAATAGGGGCACTTCACCAGTGGCACAGTTGTCCTCCCAGTAAACGATCCAGCCAAGTAGCCGTGGGCTGCATCTCAATAAATAAATGTTTTTGATGGATCAAAGACACTTCAAGTTCTCACCTCCACGCATTTGTTCTTCTTTTGTATCCCGCCTGTGGAACCACCAACTTGAGTCAGTGCAATCACACTCTTACATCCATGACTTTAAGTCGATGGAACACCCTAATCTCATCTTCAATTCCTACCAGTGATCCTTTCTTCCTGGTTTTCCTTCCTCACAATCATTCAAACTTAGCCAGACCGACTGTTAAAGTAAAATGTATTCATTATGTTGAAAAAGTGGCAAACATTAACCCCTTTTCTTTTTCTACAGTACTTGAGACATATGGAAGAGCTGTTGCGCACACACAAAAACACACACACACACACACACACACACACACACACACACACACACACACTACAGGACGTTGACTTTGGGGAAGTAACTTCCTGGTGGACATTGGTGGCAGCTGTACCGCCAAGTCACAGCACTTTTCTTTCTGCAGTCAATGAGAGCACTTAAAAGGAAGAAATATACTTCCCAATCGAATGCTGATCAACGAGGTATGTCCATGCTCTACCCTCTAAAAGCTGAGCATCATTTGAGGAAGCAACACCTACCAGTTTGGAAGTCTTTGGTATGACTTGGCTGGGGGTTGAGGTCAAAACACTGACCTCCCACACTCAGAACAGACACTTTAACCACAACTTCACTGAGTCTGGTTGAATTTTTTTCCTCCTAGTTATATATCCATATACATATATATATGTAAATGTAAATAGAAAACTTTGCCATACCTCAGACTATTGTGAGTATCTCGTTCATAGAACGTTTTGAACACTCCGCGTCATTTCAATAATATTTAAAATTGAGAATTAAGACACACAGAAAAATGCTCGCACGGTATTTTGCTGAAATGACTTACAAGTTGGCTAGCCTTTCAAAGTAAAAAAAAAAATGACAATTAACACCGTGACCCTTACTGTGTTTGGATATTGAAGCTGAACGTAAAGTTTAAACAAAAACTGCCAAAGTTAGAAAACAGGAAGAGCCATGGTTTGTATTTTCATCTTCTTGTTAATTCAGGTGGAAATGCCTGTATATACAAGGATGGTTCAACTTTGACTTGGACTTTTGTTTATTGTTCACAAATGTAATGTTTACAGATGAACTTGTCTTTATAGTGTCAATAACCAATATTCATAAGCCACAACTATGTAGTTCTCACTTTAATGCCCATGCATAAAATTAGTTCACAAAGATGGAATATCATATTTATGCTCAAAGAAAACATCATGCTTGTTTTCATCATCATGCATCATCATGCATCATCGTCATGCATCAAAGAAAACATTGACATATTACTGATGATTGGTTAATACGATGCAGTGATATTTAATATAAGCTTCATTGCAAACAAAAGTCAAATTCAAATTTGAAAAGAACTTAAAAAAAAAAAACTCAACTCCTTATATATAAACATAAAGGTACCCATACAAATCCCACAAGGAACTTTGGCGCAAGAGGAGGCCATTCGGCACATCATGCCTGAGCTACACCAATCCCAGAATCCATCACCCATCCACACACAAGCCACCTGCAAGTCCTGCCAATATCCCCATACCATTACATCTCCAATGCTTCCACAGGTACCTGTCTAACTCCAATTTAAACCTATCTACCCCATCTACCTTTCCAGAGAAACCATTCCATGCATTAACCACTCTCTTACTGAAAGATCTCTGCCTTAATACTATCCGAACTCTCCACTTCTTTACCCTCAGGTCATGGCTCCTCTTCCTTACCCTACCTATTCTGCTGAATAACCGCAATATAATAACCCATCTTGTCCACACCCTTCATTATCTTAAACGTCTCCATCAGATCTCTTCGTAATGTGATCTTTCCTTATGCAATTCGGATCTACTTCATGGAACATATAGGAGTTCAGTCATGTCTCTCACTCATGATAGCATCTGAAGCCATCAACTCTCATTTATTGATCACAGTTGTTTAGAACTGGGAATGCAAAAATAAAAGTTCCTTACCCGTCTGCAGCAAGGCTGAACCATCTTCCCTCTGGCAGTCGAAGAGCTGAATACTACAAAAGGTACTATATTTATTTATCAACACATTTATATGGGACATAAGGTGGCTTAAAAACACAGCAGTAACCCAAAAGGCCGAAACTAAACAAAATATGCCCGTGAAGCATCAATCTCATTGCAACGAAAAATCGGTGGAGATAGAATCGAGAGGCTCACCTTTGTTGGTGTCTACGATGCACTTTGAAGAACCCGAGTTCCATCAACCAGGCATTTGTGTCATCAGGTCGTGATGTTCTGCTTGGTTAAAGCAGTGACAGGTGCAATAAGATCCATTGCCAGTCGGCCTTTGGATGAAGAAATGATGACGAAGGAGATCCATTTTCCATCGTCCTTTGGATGAAGAAATGATGACGAAGGAGATCCATTTCCAGTCGTCCTTTGGAAGAAGAATTGTTGAGCTATCAAAGTAGGCCTTCTGATCGTCAGTTTTCATTCTGCTGGTGGTATATTGTACAGAAATAAAAGATGTTGGTTTGTTGAAGGGTGATTGTTGACAGTCCTCTTCTGTATTGCTATCTCTTTTCTTCAATCTCTCACTTTCCCCATCTATGTCTCCATCTCTATGTCTCTGTCTATGTCTGTCTCTCTCTCTCTCCCTCTCTCTCTTTCTCTCTCTCACACACACATACACTCACAGTGTCGAAGCGAGGAAATTTAATTGCCAGCCACACACCCGCCACAAAAAAAGAAGGTTAGCATGGCACCCAGCCGCTAATCTCGCCTCAAAAGGCTGACATTTTGGGTGCTTTTCAGCGAAATTATAGCCGTCGCTTTTGTTAATCAATGAAGTGGAACCTTGGGAACAAAGGGCCTTCAATTGCACGGCTGGCCCTTTGGAAAAAGGCGAGAATGATGCGTGCTGAGGATAGTATCAACACACCCGGCCTTCTGCACCTTCTCTCAAAAGCTCAGCACTCTATCTCATTTGAGCGATTCAATTAACCACACATTCATTTCCTGCATTCTATCCACTCCCCAACCAACCCCCCTCCCCCACCCCCATCCACACACATCATTTACCAAAACATATGCCCTCAATCTCACTTAGCAGTTATAGAGTTATATACAGCAATACTTTCATCATGTTTGATTTATTTATGATTATAAAGTTCTTCTGACCAAAACCAAAATGTTTAGCCTTATCAACACTAATGTGGAGGTTCATAGGTAAGGCTTCATTTGATTGCTTGAGGGATTCACTCTCATGTCAGTTTACAAATGCAGCTAAAGATGGCACAGAATCATTGGCTGAGCAGTGGCCATTTGGTTGGACCAACGTTTATTTCATCATCGGGTTAATGATGGTCCGTCGTCCCAATATTGGCCTATCTTTGGCAGACTAGCACCTGACGTCTGTCAAACGCCGTCGATATCCACAAGGCAAACCCTCTCTTTCCATCTAAAAGTCAAAGATGAACCACGGCGATGCCAACCAACCCAAGCCCAACCTTGGTCCAGTTTCGATATGCCAGCTGGGAAGGGTCTCAATACTCCTAGACATTTTAAACCCCCTTCTTCTTATTTCCATTTCTATATCTCTTCTTCTTTCTCTCTCGCCTCTTCAAATTAAGCATTTCATAAATGGGGTGTCAAACACCATGAAGACGTTGCCAAAAGGTGAATTTTTAAAAATACAAAATCGAACCTCATGTAAGAGCAAAATGGAGTCATGTAAGGAGTCATCATAAATGCTCAACATCAAGGACATTACATGAATGCCTTGAGGAAAATGATGGGATTGAGCCAATTGGGCAAATGCAGGTTTTGGTGGGAAGAAACAGAAAGTACCAGTCACCTCCTTTCGGGATGTAAAACAGTCATGTTAGAACAGCTGCATACAGAAAGACACGACAGCATCTGCAGAGTAATCCACTGGCACATCCAAACATTTCAACAGCCCAGTCCCAGAACAGTCATGGAAACAAAAAATTAAATCCGATCCTTGAAAATGACTAAATAATGCTCATGTGAGACAAGATGGTCCTGTCAAGTGTTGACATTGCAAACAAAGTATTGCATCTGGACATGGTGCTCAAACACAAAAAGGAAAATTCAGCATTGTTGATCGAGGTTTCAGTTCCCAATGACTTTGGACTAAATGCCACAGCAATCAGGGAAATGACCAAATACCAGGATCTGAAAAATGAAATCAAGAGGACTTGGAAATTGAAGAAAGCTGAAATTGTACCAGTGATAGAAGTGACAGGAATGATCAAAAAACCCCTTACTGAGTGTTTAAAAATCATTCTGGGGAATATCACGCCAAACTAGCCACAAGTGGAGGCTGTCAGAGGTTTAGTGACGATTCTGAATAGATCCCTTGGAATGAGGCTACGAGAACGAAGTTTCACAGTTAGAGTCATGAATCATGACCCTTTACCAAAAAGATAGGAGATGGAGATTTTGAGTTCTGGGAGTACTTCCTCCCACTTCCTGAAACCCACAAATGGAGATAACAACCAACAAGCATGACTGCAGAGTTTCCGATAACATGACAATTTATTTTGTCAAATTGTGCTGTCATAATAAATTGCTAAAAGAAAGTGAACATAAATGTTTGAGGGAATAACAGCTTTAAGGACAAAGGGGTGATTTGTTATTGTTAACTTGAGATTCCCTTTCTACTTTTATTCTTCTCTCTTCCACTCTTTTAACCAAGAATCTGAAATGCAGAAGTTAAATTCTACGTTAGTTAAAGCATCAAGACAGCACCAACAAGGACTTGTAGGATAGCCCAAAGGTGTGCATACTCGCTTCTGAGCGCTCTCTCACAAGGGTTTGAATCTCGACCCAACTATAAACTTTCATCCTGGTTACCTGGTGTTTTGCAGGCAGGATGAGGCATCATTGTATGTGCCATCCTTCGGATGGCCGTTAAATTGAAGTTGGTGGATGTTAAATATCCCACAGTGTCCTTCACGAAGAGCCGTTGAGTTATCACCTTGAACAAATTCCAAATTATTGTTCTAACCCACAGGGGGCGCTGCATCAGAGGAACAGCTGTGCAATTCCCCCATTACCAGTAAGCTGGGACTCATTTTACCGACCTCAGAAGGATTACCACATGACAGGGGCTTGAACTCAATACCCTCGGATCTTAAACCAGCCACCCTCACTGTTAAGCCAACACCAGACTTTGCGTTATCATGATTTAACCAATCATCATACAAACTTTTCTTTTATACAAATTTATTTGAAATATTGGTGGTATTATTGATTTGTAATTAATTTATCTGTAAAGGTCCAAGTGGTCTAAAGCTATAAATGGGCAAGGGTCCAAGCTGTTTATTCTTTCTTAAGGGTTTTAAGGTTGAAGGGGTCTGAACGGACTTAAGGGGTGTAAACGTCTAAAGGTCTAAAGGTTCTGGGAGTATAAAAGGTCTAAAGGGTGAAGGTAAAAGTGGTCTTAATGATCTTGGTGTCTTATCGTTCGAAAGGGTCTTACAGGCCTTTGGGGTCTTAGGGATCCTCTATGAGCCCTGATACCAAACAAAGTGGCCTGACATTCACTTTACCACTGAAAATTTCTTCCACTCCTCACTCACCCACCTTGGTATGCGGCAACACTCCAGAGAACTCTTTGTGGGGCTTTTTCAAGGAGAAGTATCACAACAGGGGCTTGAGTGTTATAGGGGTATCACGACTTGAGAAGTATCACGACAGGGGGAATAGGATAATTGAAGAAACTAGAAGCACCCGCTCCCTACAGGAGCCGTCAAGGGGGTCATGTTATTATATTTATGCCTGTTTTACTCCAAGTGTTCCCAGGATTACATACCCAAAAAATGGTTGCGATTGGTTCAGCCGTTTTTGCGGTACTTGGAAGCAGACAGACGGACAGACGGTGAATTGTAGTAAGATGGCTGCTGCAGTCATGACCTCTTTCACACAATTGACTCCACAAATGCAACACTCGATATCGAAGATGTCTTGGCGACAAATTGAGTAGTGCAAGGAGAGTTATGGAGTGCATGTCGATAGCATGATTAATTGTTTTAAGTACTGCACAATAAAATCTGTTTATTAAAAGAGTTTAAGAACGAATGCTTTATTGGGGAGGTGACTTCCAGGCCACCCTGGATATAAAACAAAGAGAGACATGAGAAAACACAGGTCGAGACTTCAGACAAATCCACAATTTTAGTGTAGAAATAATATGCTGAAATGCACCAAAATTCAAAATGTGGTTTAAAAATTCCAAGCACAAGCTATACGACGCAGAGGAATGTACTCATGTTTATTTTTAATGCATCAGTGAAGGTTACCATAACAAAATACATTTTCAATGGAAGATCTACAAATGCACCGATCACATTGGTGGACTGCAGTGTTCATTCTACAAGATGGTGGTAATCAAGTGTGTAAATATGGGGTTGAACCCACAACAAACCGGAGTGTTGGAAAGGGCTACACCGTGACATGACCGATGGCCCAAAATTGCAAACCGTAGTTATGTTGTTTTAAGCTGGAGACTTGTTAGGCTCATTTTTGGAAGGTGGATGACCCATTGAGGTTGTGCAGCCTGGTTGTCTGGTCGGCCCACTGCATACTGACCTCTTGCCGATCCGAGAGAGAGGCTGCAGACATTATGAAAAAAATGGTTTAACATCACTATATAATTAATGAAACCGAATCGGAGGTGAATGAAGGAAGAAAGCTGTTATTCCCTCAAACATTTATGTTCACTTTCTTTTAGCAATTTATTATGACAGCACAATTTGACAAAATAAATTGTCATGTTATTGGAATCTCTGCAGTCATGCTCGTTGGTTGTTATCTCCATTTGTGGGTTTCATGAAGTGGGAGGAAGTACTCCCAGAACTCAAAATCTCCGTCTCCTATCTTTTTGGTAAAGGGTCATGATTCATGACTCAAACTGTGAAACTTTGTTCTCGTAGCCTCATTCCAAGGGATCTTTTCAGAATCTTCACTAAACCTCTAACAGCCTCCACTTGTGGCAAGTTCGCCGTGATATTCCCCGGAATGATTTTTAAACACTCAGTAAGGGGTTTCTTGATCATTCCTGTCACTTCTATCACTGGTACAATTTCAGCTTTCTTCAATTTCCAAGTCCTCTTTATTTCATTTTTCAGATCCTGGTATTTGGTCATTTCCCTGATTGCTGTGGCGTTTAGTCCAAAGTCATTGGGAACTGAAACCTCGATCAACAATGCTGAATTTTCCTTTTTGTGTTTGAGCACCATGTCCAGATGCAATACTTTGCAATGTCAACACTTGACAGGACCATCTTGTCAAACGTGAGCATTACTTCGTCATTTTCAAGGATCGGATTTAATTTGTGTTTCCATGACTGTTCTGGGACTGGGATGTTGAAATGTTTAGAGGTGCCAGTGGATTACTCTGCAGACGCTGTCGTGTCTTTCTGTATGCAGCTGTTCCAACATGACTGTTTTACATCCCGAAAGGAGGTGACTGGTACTTTGTTTCTTCCCGCCAAAACCTGCATTTGCCCAATTGGCTCAATCCCATCATTTTCCTCAAGGCATTCGTGTAATGTCCTTGATGTTGAGCATTTATGATGACTCATTCTCCATCTCAGCAAATTTGACCTCCACTTTGCCATTCCAATGAACCTTCCTTGTCGATTCCTGTCCTGTTAAACTCTTTTTTCCATATCCCTGCTCTTTTGTCATTCTCCCATTTGTCAGAGTATATCTGCTGATATTTATTTTTGTAGTTTTCCTTTTTTTTTTCTTTGCAATCATTGGGGCTGTGTTTGTTTCTCTTTAGTTTTCCTGTGTATTAATTATCCATCATTTGCACCTGTTTTTGGAAGTTTGTTGCTGAATAGATTAAGGATCCCCTTTCTGGTTTGTTGTTTTCTTGCTCATGTACAAATTTCATGTGATAGTCTGTTGAGCTTTTCACATTCTCTGCTTGTCCTACAAATGATGTTCTGTGCACTTGATTAAACTCCATCAAACCACCTCCTCCTTCTCATCTCATTAAGTACAACCTTGGTATGCAGTAATTTTTTTTAGAATATCTTGTGAATAATTAGAAATTTCCTTGTTTTGCTGTCTAGATTCTTGATCTCTAATTGTGGCGAGTATATAATTGCAGAGCTGTATTGAAAAACCAGCAATGCAAGTTGATTTATAGCTTTGGTTTTATTTCTTGGGGAGAGGGATGACATCAGAATTGGTCTTATTCTGCATAAGTACTCTTTGCTGATTATTTTATGCATTTTTGTGTTGTACCTGGGGTCTTCTTCGATTCCAAAGTATGTGTAGGATGCTTCGTTTTCTAGTTCCTGTATTGTTGTACTTTAATCGATTGAGATGTCTGTTCTTGTACAAATGTACATTTGGCACATTTGTCAAGATCAAACTCCATTCACATATCCTCCGAGTACTGCTTTACTAGTTTCAGTTGATCTGCCAATTTCTTATCATTTGATACAGTGAGTTTCAGATCGTCCATCTACAGTAGATGTGTCACGTTTCTTTGGTCATTTTTTTGTTGAATGTCAGATTGTATCCATGTCCTGTTCATTGATGAAGTTACTCATTGGGTCCAGAGCCATAAAAAAACAGGAGGGGGAAAGGCTGTCACCTTGTAAGATACCATGTCTTATCTTTACTCCTGTGATTTGAATCTTTCCTTCAAAATAAGGTAGTATCAGAGTTGTGTTCCAGAGCATCATTGCTTTCTCAATCAATGTGACAATTTGGGGGTCAATTTTGTATACTTGCATGCATTTTATAATCCATGAATGTGAGCCACTATCAAAGACTTTTTTGTCATCTATACAGCCTGTGGATAAGTTGGTTTGCGTGGAAACACGTGTGCAAGAGTGATGCTTAAAATGCTGCCATTGTGGATTTCCCCTTTGTGGTTGTTGCCTTTTGTGATATTTAAAAGGAGATCTATCTCTGTTTTTACTTATTTCTCTAAATTAAACTCCTTTCCTTTTTCTCTTTGTTTTTATGCCCCTCGAGTTAAAGAAAAGTGTCCTCTTCAACAATTCAATGGTGTGTGTGTGTGTGTGTGTGTGTGTGTGTGTGTGTGTGTGTGTGTGTGTGTGTGTGTGTCTTTTGGTGGAAAATCCATTGTATAGTTTCTTGTATATTGATATGTTTATTATGTACTTATTTTATTCTTGTGGATTGACTGACTGCCTAGATGCAACTGAGGTTGTGGATCGACTGATGTAGGTAATCTACTGATGTGGGTCTGTGACCAAGGTTGTGGATTTGCCGTTTGGAGAGGTTCTGGGCTGAAAGGATCAAAACCTCAAAGAAGAACGGTGCCCAGATGATGATCCATGTGGTCGGGAAAGTGTTTGTGTGTGTGTGTGTGTGTGTGTGTGTGTGTGTGTGTGTGTGTGTGTGTGTGTGTGTGTGTGTGTGTGTGTGTGTGTGTGTGTGTGTGTGTGTGTGTGTGTGAGAAAATTCTTAGGAACAGTTGTGTGTGAAAAAACGAAATGCATGTGTAACTTTTCTCTGAGGTCTCGTGAAAGTGGAGTACATTGGATACTTTTATAGTTTTTAGCTCGCCTGTTCGAAAAACAGAGCTATAGTGATACCCCCGGCGTGAGCGTGAAAATGTTAACGTTTTTGGTGCAAGTTATTTTTTCCTTTCTAATGTTTTTATCTACCACATTATTTTTTATATGCCATATATATATGCCATATATATATGCCATATATATATATATATATATATATATATATATATATATATATATATATATATATATATATATATATATATATATCGGGGCGTATTATGTGATACCGGTTGTCCGTCAGTGCCTGTATGTACTCTAACTCCCAAAGTTTTCAACTTTCACGTTTCATATTTGGTACTTAGGTACAGACTGTGGAGACGGTGTGTCGTGACATACGTTCGTCATCTAAAGTGGTTGCCATGGCAACCAGGATGCTGTTTTCCATCCGTTCCTGTCTGCACTCTAACTCCCAAAGTTTTCAACTTTCACGTTTCATATCTGGTACATAGGTACAGACTGTGTGTCGCGACATACGTTCCTCATTTAAAGTGGTTGTTATGGCAACCAGGATGCTGTTTTCCATGTAGTCGCACAATTCTGTATATTCCTTCTTGTTCGGGCGTATATTGTGTTCACTTGCGCTCTTGTTACTGATTACAATATACAAATACATATATTGCTTTAAAATTATTTGGATCGGACTTCACTGCAATGCTTTATTAAAAATAATAATTATTCGACGAGTCTTTTAAAAACGATAAATGTATAAACAGGCAAGCATTAGGTGGCTTTGACACCAACTCTGGTTTTTTTCCGGTTCCTCCATGTCCTTCCACAAAGTTAAGCAACACAACTTAATTAAAACTAAAATTAGATCGACAAAAGTATGATATGAGTTATTGGTACTTGTTTGTTAAAATAAACCAACCAATTTTTCATGTTTCATCACTGGGTGGGACCAATGACCTGAGCAAGTGTAAGGTGTTGAAGATGGGAAAGAATAATTAAAATAGAGACGACATGATGCAAGAGGTAATTTTGGAGTTTGTCACACAGGAGAAGGATCTGGGGGTGGTAATAGATATGGGAGGTAAGCAGGCAGCACAGTGCTAAGTAGCAAATGGAAAAGCAAATAAGGTTTGAGGTTGTATTTGGAGGGGGATCATTTCTAAATCAAAACAGGTAGTGTTAACATTGTACAGAAATTTAGTGAGGGCCACATCTCGAATATTGTGTGCAGTTTTGGTCACCACAACTTAGAAGGACATAGCTCCCATAGAGAGGGTTCAGAGCAGGGCTACTAGATTGATTCCAGGCCTAGCTAGACTCAGCTATGAGGAGCGGCTGAAGGAGACAGGGCTTAATACACTAGAAAGGAGGCGGTTACGAGGAGATATGATATAGACGTTTAAGATAATGAAAGGTATCGATAAAATAAGTGCAAATGAATTATTCAACAGAGGAGACAGTGATAGGACCAGGGGGCCATAGCCTGAGAGTAAAGAAGAGGAGAGTTAAGACGGTAGTAAGGTCGGGGTCTTTTTTCTCAGAGAGTAGTTAATGCATGGAATGGTCTCCCTGGAAAGGTAGTGGCAGCAGAAACAGTAGATAAGTTAAAATTGGAATAAGATAGGTACATGGAAGTTATGGAGATAGAGGGGTATCGGGATGTTGGCAGGACTTTTCGGTGGCTTGATCAATGATAGGTGATTGTGTGCATGTGTATGGAGTGCTGTTGGTGGGGGTCTCGTCAAAGGGTGTTGTGTGGTTCGTGTTGTGTGTTTTTTATCCAAGCCCATGCCCCCTCCCCCGAGGTAAAAAATACAAAAACTACAAAAAAATCCACAAAACGCTTAATTTAAAATAAATTTTTTTTTGCATTTTCTTATTTTGATCTTGTGTTGTTAAGTTAGTGTGGTGTTGATGTGGTGCAGGCATGATGGGCTGAATGGCCTTCACCTGTGTCTAATTTCCTTGTGTGAGGTATTAGAACCACTGTGGGAAGTAGGGAGAAGCTGACATTTCCGGTGTTAGCCCTTCGTCGAATCAAAGAAATAAAACTCTTTGCTTCCAACGGTCTTCATGAGAAAGACTAATTCTTCATGCTTTCACGTTTCATGACCCGGTTTCATTGCCTTATGCCTTATTCTGCCGACTTCGATTTGCAATCAATGACATCACAAATACAAATATAGAAATCATCTCAAAATGCAAAGCCTGTCCACATTGCTTTGTACTCAAACTAAACAACAGCTGAAAAAAAGAGTTTAATTTATTAAATTGTGTTATCCATATTCTCAAAATGTTTTTTTGAAAATTTAATGGCAAAAAACATAATGACCTGGACATACACACAACACACACACATGCACACGCACACGCACATGCACACGCACACGCGCACACGCACACACGCACAGACGCACACACGCACACACGCACACACACACACACACACACACCAACCAACAACACACACACAATGGTGATGAGGAGGAGGCGGCGCCTCTCGTCAGGGAATGATGAGACCAAACACCGTGCCGAATAACAACTTTGAAGGGAGCGAAAACTGCAATGAGGGCATCAGCCTTGGTGGGACAAAGGACTGTGCATGTGGCACCTGGTGTCATGCCATTTGACATGTATTTGAGATGCAGCACAAGCCTGCAACTGCGGTAGCTTCAATTAGGTCAAGAGCCACACATGTGGCGCAGGTGTCACACTGATCGACACATGTTTGGGATGCAGCCTGGCCATGCAGCCTGTAGGGCTTTTTGACTCTATCCTGCTGATGCAGGTGAGACTGAGCTTCGATGGGGTCGAGGACTATGCTAAATATAACAGCTTCGGTGAGGCCGAGAAGTTTGGGACGTGGCTGACCCGTGGAGCTTGGAGCACTTTGTTGACCCCTTCCCGCCAATACATATTATATGTGATTATACATAACACATACACATATATTATACATATTACATACACACTGACTATCAAAAAAATAATAGTTAAGGCCTGTCGCAGCGAAGTGGGAGCCACCCTGTTCCAATGCTTGTATTTAAATAACAGTAAATAAACACAAATATGAGTAAACGAGCCTTCTTGAAACCCTCACAGTCAGTTAGAGCATTGAAAAATCTATAAAAAAAAAATGTATACTTTAATGACCGTCAGATGTCAAGATCCTAAGATTCATGTACGTGAAATGCGATCAGCTGAAAAAGCAGTCATAATTCCAGTTTCATTTTTTGATTTTCAGATGTTGTTTAATTTATCTGATATTCGTCATTGGAACTTGGTTTTGAAAAGTTTATTTCAACAGAAAGAGTGAACTTTCCTTTCCAGAACATAAGTTACAGTTTGGAAATCGATCAAAAATTGGCTGAGTGGCATGTGATAGAGTGAAATTTATCCTAGTTTCACTTTGAATGCCTATTCAGGGATGAAAAAATAAAAGTGCCTGTGCTATTCTGTGAAGTGTGCTGAAAGTGGCTGAGATGAGGCTCATTTTACCAACAATAATCATATTATCTAATTTTACAAACATCATAGACATATTTTGATTAAATACCGCTCACTGACACCGCGTTTCAAAATTTAAAAATTGTCCGCCATTACGCGACAATCAATATTATACACAATACAATTTTACCTGAATCATTGAATTTGAAATCTCTTACCCCAAATGATACATTTCTGTCATGACCTTCTTTGCAGGAAAAATACAGGTTTGCCTCAATCTCCCTCAACAGTTAAAGGGAGATTTTTTTCTTGTCCGCCATTACGCGACGATTATGGAATTCTGGAATTATTGCTGAAATATTGAGGTGAGTGAATGTTTTAAGTATTTGGACATTAAAATAGATAAAATAGATGAATCAGATGGACTTCACAAGTCTATGAGCAATAATGCTCAAATATTTATCTGACAACCATTTGGAGGGAAGAAAATGTAATTTTTTATTCATATCCATCGATAAATATGAAAATTTGCCAAAATTTGATGCTATCGTGTCGTGACATCCTGGCCTAACAAGTGGAACGGATTGTCATAGTAAGTGTCCATGATATTTAAATGTTTATCAGTCTGGTTCCTTTCCTGAGTTGTGTTTGTCTGAATTGATAAACTGTTTTTTGCCTTGTATTCCATATATGCTCCAGTTTATGGAATAGTTGATGATTTGATAATTTCATGGTTCATTTTTGATAATTTTTGGTCAGTTTTGGAACGAAGTGGCTCCCACTTAGCTGCGACAGGCCTTAACCACACAAATATCATCTATATAACAACATGTATGAGATAATATTTCAGCTAATCCTCATTTTTTTCTCCTTCATAAGTTTCTGCATGAATGAAAATTCACAGAAAATAAGAAAAATGTTCGCTAGTAGGGGGCTGCAATTCCCTAGTATCCGCTCTCCACTGGTATCCACAAAAATAGAATGAAGCCGATGCCTATCTACCTGCTTGCTGGAAAAAATCACAAGCCAAGAACTCGTGGATCCGATCAACTTTGGGAGAAGACTACTTCACCAGAACCCTGCTACAAAAAGCTTTGATCAAAAACCAGCACATAATACGAACCTGCTAAACTCCAGAGAATATTAGCTAAGACTTCTTTGGAACATGACCTCTTGAGGTGACCTATTGACCTCTTGAACATGAGGAACATGACCTCTTGAAAGAGAACATACAAATCATAAAAAATATTGCCTTCATAAAAACCTTTAAGTTTATTAATCATCCCTAAAATTTCCATTTTTGGAGCTGTACGACACTGACAATGATGCCCATGATGCCTACGACCTCTGGGTCTCCTTCTGATTAGATTAACAAAATAATTGTTACAAAAATATTACCTTGATAAACTGACCCAGTACCTTGTACCCTGTCATTAAAGCCCAAAGGATAGATCACTCTTAGTGTCCTGATCCAAAAATCCTGTTTGCATCCTAGTTCAACATCACACTCGTCTTTTCTCTCAAAATTATTAACATTAACTGAGTCTATAATTTGAATATAACTATGACTAAAAACATGCCCAACTTCATTGAAACGATTATATAAATATATTTTAATACCAGGTGACACAGCAGACCTTTGTCCATTCAAACGTTGATGCAAACATTGAGAAGATTTACCAACATATTGCGATCAACAATCTCCACCAGTGAGAAGATGAATAATGTACTTTGATTTACATCCCAACAAACATTCACAATCAACAACAAAAGTCTTACCTGTTACATGACAAACAAAAGTTTCACAAGTTCTAAAAACTTTACAACACAAACATCGATAGGAATTACAGTTTTTTAAAACACCTTTACAAGTACTTGACAAAACATACTGACTCATTCTGACACTGTATGCTTTTTCGTTTTGTAAGCCTGACATTATTGTCACTTTTCAGTTTTAGACTTCGTCTGGTTGGCTCAGACCAGACAGAAGAGCCAGGCTGACCAGTATACCTATTGGCGAGGGGGTGCCTTGCTTGAGGCAGGCGTTACCTGGTATAGAACTGAAAGTTCTCCCACTTACACTGACAATGCTTATCGATCAGGGTGTGACAGGCATTACTCCAACCTTAAAACTGGGGAAAAAGTCATCAGCCGCTGGTTTTTCGTGAACATGAGGGCAGGCAGCTCATGCCCCAAAAATGAAGAGAGAAATAGGGTGCAGGTATTGGGGGGTTGGGTATTAAACCGGGAACTCGGAATAAAGAGAGGTATGAAACAGTAAAAGTAACTGTGAAAGAAAATTACGGTATAATTATAACATAATTGAAAGTTACGTATAATATGTGTGTAATTATATACACACATATTATACGTAATTAAACATTATACGTGATTATACTTTTAATATACACACTGTTTATACATACTGTCTGTGATTATACATATTATATACCACCATATTATACATATTACTGTACAGACACATATATCATTGTACATATTATACATGATTATACATATTAGATATACACAAATATTATACATATTATTGTATAGACACATATTAGATGTGATGATACATATTACAGACATACACACACACACACACACACACACACACACACACACACACACACACACACACACACACACACACACACACACACACACACACACACACACACACACACACACACACACACACACACACACACACACACACACACACACACACACACACACACGGGGCTAACGAGCTAACTTGTCACCTCATTGATGGCTCCAGCTTTTTTGTTGAAATCTTTGCTCTCGCAGATCATCGATCTGATAAACGGCCCACTGTCAGTCATCGTCATCCATACTTGGCACATGTATGTATCCTGCTGGAAGAAAGCGAGGCAGGCATGACATGAGCAGAAATACGGGACTTTCGAAATGATGTATGAATATTAAACCAGGTCTTTCACGCAGGCATTGTGTGGGCGTTTTAAGTGACTTGGTTCTGATCGGCAGGAATTTTTAACCTGCCGTTGCGAGCGCAAAATCTGGAATTCAAATCGTCTTTTCAAAACTTTTTTCACCATTTAGATGAAGGAGTGGCAATTTCAGGAGAGTTAACCATAATTGTGCTGCTCCTAAATGCAAATCCAACTCACGGAAATGTAGGAAATGCGACAAGTACCCATGGATGATAGTGGGGCAACTTAGCATAACAATTGTGCATTTTGTGAGGAAAGCACCAAATTTGGCACACTAGTAGCCTTACATATTATGAACAGATTTGGATATTGGGCCATCTCAAAACTTTTGATGGCAGTGGAAAATGGCTGCCACAGCCATCAGCGGATGAATTTGAGATGGCCCAATATCCAAATCTGTTCATAATATGATGGGCTACTAGTGTGCCAAATTTGGTGCTTTCCTCACAAAATGCACAATTGTTATGCTATATTTAGCTAAGTTGCCCCACTATGAGAGGTGTTGAGTTCTTATTATTTTTCAATAGTACAAGCGAGCGTCAGCCGGGAAAAAAGCACACAGACACACACGGATGTTTCTCCTTTTAACAACAGAAGCAAAAATCTAGTATAATTACCTCCACCACTGAAGGTGAGAGGTTAAGATTTCACCATTTTCTGTCTGTTTGTTTGTTTGTTTGTTTGTAACTTACAAAATCAAAGATTTTTCAAGTGTTTAGGTTAGTCGATTTTGTTATTCCATTTCTCTGTTTGTCTGTCTGTTTGTTGCCGACAGGTCAAAATTTTAAGCCGATCTTCACGAAACTTCACCACATAGAGTTTGTCAAAAGGAAGAAGCCCATTGTTTTTGAGGTCAAAAGGTCAACATAGGCCAAAGGTCAACACCTTCGGTGAGATTTCTAAAATCCTCAAATTTCATCTGATTGACTTGAAATTTGAAGAGGATTTATATTTCAGGTCACTGAATTCAACCAACCAATTATTTTTAAGGTCAACATCGACCAAAAGGTCAACATAGGCTCAAGTTCAACAACTAAGGTGAGATTTCCAAAATGCTCAATTTTCATCCGATTGACTTGAAATTTGAAGAGGATTCATATTTTACGTCAATTAATTCAACGAGCCAATAATTTTGAGGTCAACATGGACCAAAAGGTCAACAAAGAACAAAGGTCAACAACGAAAGGTGGTATTTCTAAAATCCTCAATTTTCATCCGATTGACTTGAAATTTAAAGAAGAGTTTTTTTTCCGGTCACTGAATTGAACCAGCCCATTCTTTTTGAGGTTCCCATCGGTCGAATTTCTAAAATTGTCAATTTTCATTGAATTCATTTGACATTTGAAGAGGAGTTGCATCTTTGGTCATTTAATTCAACCACCAATTATTTTTGAGGTCAAATTTGATTGATGGATTTTGCAAGTATCGTGCTCTGCATGCTGTCTTCTTCTTGTTTGTTTGTTAGATTGTGTGCAGGATATCTCAAAAACTTGTGCATGGATCTGGATGAAAATGTGTGGACAGGTTGAGTGTGCAACAAGGATTAAATGTTTTGATTTTGGTGAAGATCCGGATCCAGATTAGGCTACTAGAATTATTTAAGTAATGCTTCACCATTGAGAGATTGGGCCAAATATGATATATAGCACAATAGCTCATAAAGTTGTGTATGAATTTGGATTAAACTAGGTGGACATGTTGGGTGTGTGACAATGAAGAATTTTTTTTTTTTGTATACATTGTCGAGGCTGGTATGAGAGCTAACACACAACACACAACAAGAGGGGCAGGAGACAAAAGGGGTGGGAGGGGGAAGGACAAAACAGTGGGGAACAGAGACATTAAAAGATCTGCGGAAGGGAGAGGGATGGGGCAGGGAACACGGGGTGTACAAGATGGACACTACAGGGATTTTCGGGAAGAAAAGCAGGGAATTTGAAGGAGGTGGGTTTGGGGTGGATTAACGTAGGTAGAAAAGATCGAGGATTTGGATGGGGGAAGATAAGAGGTGGTGGTGAACAGATGTCTTGAAGGCTGGGGGGGGGGGAAGAATGGGATTGAAGAAGGTGTGGGAGTTTATTCCAAAGGCGGGAAAAAAACAGAGGCATGAAAGAGTGAAGGTGAGCAGTGATTCATGATTTTGGCAGTTTCACCAGAAGGGGGTTGCTGGCAGATATTGAGTGCCTTGCAGAAATATGGGGTGGGGGGACATATCGCAGACAGAGCAGGGGGGGGTACCGGAGAGAAGATGGTAGAAGAAAGAAAGACCACCCACCTGCCTGTGGTGCGAGGGTGAGAGGCCCAAAGACTGAGCCTCACCGTGGGAGATACCAATGATCCTAAATGCCTTGGTTTCCACAGCGTGAAGCCGAGAAACGTGAGAGGCAGGAGCACCAACCCAGAGGGGAGAGCAGTACTCCATCAGGCTGCAGACGAAAGCTTTGTATGTGGTCAGGAGCTCAGGTGGGCTGAGTAAGGACTTTGCATGATGGAGGATTCCCAGTCGGCGACTGACTTTGGAGGCCAGGTTGGAAATGTGGCTTTCCCAGGAAAGATCATGACAGATAGTGAGTCCAAGAAGCTTGAATGAAAAGACTTTTTCCAGAGGATTGTTGAGAAAGTAGATGGGGGGAGGGGGAGGGGGTTCTAAACAGTCCTTTTGGAGAGAAAAAGTGACTGTGCGAGATTTGTCCAGATTGAAAGACATGTTCCACGTGTTGGACCAGTTTGTGATTTTACCCAGATCTGCAGTGAGCGAAGAAGCTGTTGCTTGCCGGTCTGAGGGATGACAGATGGTATGGCAGAGGGTGGAGTCATCAACAATGAGAAAAATAAGATTTTCCAGAGAATCTGAGAGATCATTGATGATCTTGATTCATTGTTGGTGAAGATCCGGATCTGGATCTGATTATTTTAAAGTGATTCTTCACCAAAGAGAGAGAGAGGCGAAACTAACATATATCACCACATCTCAAAAAGTTGCAGACAGATTCGTACGAAACTTGGGTTTGGATAGGTTGGGTGTGTGGCAAGGCCAAATTTATTCAACTTTGGTGAATATCTGAATCTGGATCTGGATACGAGAATTATTTAATTTATAAAATTATTCTTCACCATTGAGAGATCGGGGTCAAAAACGAAATAGTACTGTATAGCATGATATTTCAAAAATGTAATGGGCCCAATATGTTCTCGTGGATCAGGCAAACGTGGCGGAGGTATGCGCTCTACTGAGAGCCCTTCTGGTGTCTCTTTTGGCCCTGGAAATAAACAAATAATGTATTTATAACAGCAGTCAGCTCTCACTCCCTCCACCCCACCTTCCTCCAACATGATTAATGGTAAATATCATAATTTTAAACTTACTCTGTGTATTCACAAGCCTGAGATATGTCCTTCACATCAGTGTTCCGAAGCACCTATTCCAGATGCCCGGCCCATTCACTGGTAGCGTTCCATCAGGAGTTTATGTCGCACACGCCCATTCACCTTGCAGCGATAGACATGGTCAGGAGGTTTGTAGTACAAGCCACTGCCCGTTCGGTGAGTTGAGAAAGTTCCCAAAGTCTTTCGTTGTGCAAAGGCACAGCCCTGACTCTTAGATACTTTTCCAAGTATTTTCAGCTTATTTCAGAAGCTTTGTGAGCCATTTTAGATAACGATCCTTATCTCCGTCTCACAATATACTTTAAGGTGCCTAGAAGATCGCTATTTCAAGGGATTTCTGCGCATATGCATTGAGTATTCTGCGGCGGAATACGTCGTTTCAAAAGTCCCGTTTCTTTGAATGGTTCAGAACACAAAAGTTATTGGCCTGAACTCCTTTCTTTGATGGCTTTTTAAATATTCCAGACAATGGACTAAACGGTATATGGACTTGGTGAAAAACCACAAGTGCTAATTGGCATTATTTTGAAAATCGTATTCATGAAACAACACTGAAATAACAAATGCACTGCCTCCAAGGATAATTTTTTTTTATTTTTACATCTCCAAGGAGAAAACACAATGAAGGCAAATGAGTCATACTCACCAATCGTGAGTCTGTTCCGAAGGAGCATCTCTTCTGGTTGTTTTGCTCTTCCGGGAAGCACATCCTCTGTTTTATTGTCACAGTGGCAAATGATGTGTTCCTCCACTCTCGGAACTGAAAGCACACAGCCCCTTCCCAATCATTTAATGGCCTGCCTTTGACTGCACATTTTATGGAGTTTTATCCACTTTTATGTCATTTCATCAAGTTGGTCATTCGTAATTTTTATTCATACCAACAGATTATAATGACAACAAACATATGCCATGGCATGAAGATCAAAACAACTAAAATGGGCATTCAGGCATTTGAAATTTTTGTCTCAACAAGGTTTACGGGCAAATACAACCCGTCGCTTTGCTGACGGGGGGGGGGTATTAAGGAGGGGTGTTGAGAGAGAGAGAGGGAAGGGGGAGAGAAAGGAAGAGAGGAGAGAGGGAGGGGAGAGAGAGAGAGTGGCAGGAGGGAAGGGAAGCTAGGAAGGGGGGAAGAGCGAGGAAGTGGGGGAGGGGGGTGGGGAGAGCTATGCCTTACCAAACATTGCTACCGTGGGAGGGAGGGGTGAGAGAGAGAGGGGGAAGTATGAAAAAAAAGAAGAAGAGAGAAAGGTGAGGGGTGGAGGTGAGGTTAGTAAAGAGAATGATATGTTATGCTTGATGACTGAACACACACACAAAAACAAACTCATGTCAGAACAACTGTATGCACAATGACACAACAGAGTTTATAATGTAATCTGCTGGCACATCTGTAAAAACTTTGATGTCCCAGTTCCAGAAAATTTGTGGGAACATGAAGCAAAATTAATCACTGAAAACATGGAAGTAATGATTCCATCGAGCGTGAACATCGAAAACAAAGCGTTGCGACCAAATAAAAAATAAAAAGAGAAGAAGACATTGTTTATTGAGGTGTTAATACCAGCGACTTTGGATTAAATGATGCAGAAATCAAGAAAATCACCAAACACCAAGACCTTAAGAATGAGGTGAGAAGATCTTGGAAGCTGAAGAATGCCAAAGTTGTACCAGTGAAAGCTGAATGTATAGGAATGATGACAAAGAACCTCACAGAGATATTAAACATAGGAGCATTACCCCTGGGCGCTCACCTGGTAGTGGTTGGATAAGATAATCAGGCAACCACTTGTAGACATGGATGACCCACAAAATATATAATGGAAAAGAAAGTAAATACCTATGGATTTTTTTTTAATGCCATGAAAACCTTGGTACATCACAGGTGATAAAGGTTTGGGTCAAGTTTCTTCGAAATTGTGTGTGGCCTCAGAAAAGAAAGCAAATACATATTTTTGGGGACAACCCCTCCCCCCCCCCAGAGAACACCTGAGAGCACAATTTTTTTTTAATGTTGTCAACAAACTTTCGTACATAATGGCTGGTGAAGATGGTGGTCAAGTTTCATCGGAATTGTATGTGTAGTTTTGGAGAAGAAGGCAAATACAATTTTGAGAGGCAACCCTTTTAAATCCCCTTAGAGCAGTTTTTTGTAATGTCATGAACAGACTTTGGTACGACATTGGCGATGAAGGTCGTTGTGAAGTTTCATCGGAATTGTGTGTATTGTTTAAGAAGAAAGCAAATATCTCTTTGGGGAGGCAACCACTACCCCCCCCCCCCCACACCCCGTAAGCTCCCTCTGTAGACCCATTCAGACCCAGTTTTTTAATGTCATCATGGGTGATGAAGGTTGCGGTCAAATTTCATTGAAATCATATGTGTTGTTTCTGAGAAGAAGTTGAAAGTATTTGTGGACGGACGGTCGGACGGACGGATGACTCACCATCACAAAAGTTTCCCAGAACTACTTTACAGGTAAGCTAAAAACCATCGCTGGGAATATTATAACAAACAAACTACAGTTGGAAGCTATCCGGGGCTCAGCGACGATCCTGAAGAGAGTCATCGGCACAAAACTTTGATAATAGAAAACTTCACAACTTGGTCCATGAATCATCACCCCCAACTGAAATTAAGGTGGATACTTTGAGCCCACCCTGGGAGGATTCCATTCCACATTCTGAAACCCACATATGTAGATACCAATCAACGACACACACACACACACACACACACACACACACACACACACACACACACACACACACACACACACACACACACACACACACACACACACACACACACACACACACACACACACACACACAGCCTTTTTTAGTACAGATTTATATCAATATTTTGAAATGATAGCAAATCACCCAAAACGGAAACATCAAACTACGTACGTAATTGCCGAAAGAAAAGGACCCCTGTGGACTGTGCCGTCATGGATGGCAAAAGAAGGTTATGAATCACGGCGTTTCACTCAATTAATGTAAACTTTTTGCTCATCCCATCATTTTTTCTTCACTCAATGTAATCGCGTCCAAACAGTAGAAAAAGTTAAGTTTAATGCTTTGCTTCAATAAATACACTAAGTTCGAAAAATCGTTAATATGTTCAAATTTTTGGATTTCACTCCAGATTGTAACACTTATTTTGTTCACCAGATCTGATTCTAAAATCCAACATAATATTTCGATTATACACTTTAATTAGTCCGTAAGAGTCGATCGTGTTTCCAAATCGAGGCATGCTTGAATTGACCGAATAAAATGGAGGTGAAGTCTCCAGCAACCACAGAGGGCCGACCAATATGGTGTGTCGCCATCTTGGAAAGGTTTATTTTGTTTTTGTTTTTTATGATGAGCACCACCTAAATGATCTTCAAAAGGGGTGTTTTAAATAACCTAAACACCCAATTTTCATTATTTCACTTGCTTGGAGTTTTCTGAGTATGGATGCAAAGTTTCAGGCTGTTAGGTTTTATAGTTTTGGAGTCACGGAGGAGACACACTGACACACACAGACACACACATCTATATCTATCTATAATTCCAGCAATGTGTGTGTGTGTGTGTGTGTGTGTGTGTGTGTGTGTGTGTGTGTGTGTGTGTGTGTGTGTGTGTGTGTGTGTGTGTGTGTGTGTGTGTGTGTGTGTGTGAGCGCTGTTTCTCGACAACCACTGGTCCGATCTGATTGAAACTTGCCAGATATATTGCTGGGGACCTGAGGATGTGCCTTTTCAAGGTTTGATATTAATCGGACAAGTGGTTCCCAAGTTATGGCCATTTATTTACCAAACCAATGACAAGACACGTTGTTGCGTGGGTGTGGCCGATGGGGGAAGGGAAGCTCAGCCGCGTTCCCCATTACAGGTTACAACGTACGGGCTTCCGGAGAGTGATGACTTCGTGTATTCTAATAATTTCTCGATTCCTTATGTGCATTTATAGATAAACACAATGCCCCAAGTTATGATCGTTTTCATATTAGATGGTGCATACATTTCGGTAACCTCAGAGTGAGCTGGTATGCTCCGAACCAGGAAGTTAATGTTTTTTTTTCTCTCTTCTCTTCTCTTTTTGTTTTTCCTTGCGACGACATTGCGAAAAGGCAAAATACGTTAGCGCTAATTGAATAATTGGCCATTAAAACGAAATTGCGAATAATCATAACTGCGATATGCGAACTTCTGGGCAACGCACGTACGGGCACGCGAGAGCGAAGAAACGGCCTGTTTGGTTGTTGTTTCTTGCTCGTGGTTTGAATATTTCTTTATTATTTTTTTTTTTTACGGGCACGTACTAGTATTACTAAAACTCTTATCTTGTACATATGTATGTATGTATGTTCCTGAAATCCAGCCAAAAACGGTACACTATAGCGCAAAAATTTTCAGCCCACCTTACTCACCTTGCATACCGTACTCATTCTCCTGCGGTGTGCAGTATCAAGTTTCGTTCAAATCGGGCAACGAAAAAATTATTAAAAAATCAATTCCCGATTCAGTCAAGTACTCTTTGGGAGTATTTGATCAATGCAAACAACCTCAGTGGTATAGTTCTCTGGAGCTATCTTTTTCTGTTTTTTTTTAAATTAATTTTTTTTTCATCAACCGCTATCACAACGGGAATCCAACGGGTTCACGGGTCATGTAGTTGCTGAGATTAGTATGGATTTGCACAAAATGATAGGTATACTTGGTAACAAAAGCTTGTAATGCACATCACCATTAAAACTTTGCAATCTCAGCCTTTCAAGTATGGATTTAGTATTTTTTTTTTAAATGGTTTTAATTTTTTGTATACAGAGTCAAGGCTTGTGTAAAAGCTAGTACTAGGACACTGAAGACATCAGGAGAGAGAGAAGAGAGAGGAGAGAGAGGAGAGAGAGGAGAGAGAGAGGAGAGAGAGAGGAGAGAGAGAGGAGAGAGGAGAGGAGAGAGGAGAGAAAGAGGAGAGAGAGAGGAGAGAGAGAGGAGAGAGAGAGGAGAGAGAGAGGAGAGAGAGAGGAGAGAGAGAGGAGAGAGAGAGGAGAGAGGAGAGAGGAGAGAGGAGAGAGAACAAACAAACAGTTTTTATCGAACTTGCACTCAAGTAAGACATACATTTGGTATAGGGTATCATCCCAGAGGTCTGGCAGAAAGGTGCGGAGGCAGGTACAGTATGCAAGTACAGACAGTATGGCAGGCAAATGCAGATAAATTATGGTGGGTGCTTCACAGGCAGGGTGTTGTATCACAAAGTGCAGTATCCCTCAGATGGATGTTCAGCCAGGTAAGCATCTGCTAACATTAGTTGGTGGATGTTAAAGATCTGACGGTGTCTCTTGCGAAGAATAAGCGAGTTATCGCCGGCACCCTCAAGAAGTTCCAAACACCTGCCTGACTACCATTAGAAAGGCAAAGGCAAACCACCCAGTGCAATCCTTGTCACGGGGCTACTTTAGCAGTATTTCATGATATTGTATGTGTTGATATGTTGCCCTGAAAAGCCCTAATAAAGATGAAACTAGTAGGTAGTTTGCTTGGTGAAACTACCCTTTTCATTTGCTTGATGACAACGTTTGACTTCGGCATCTTTGCATGGCGAGAAGCCCTTATTAGGCCGCAGTCAGGACGTCGTTACGGCATTCATCTACATTGAAGAAATGAGGAATCATCATCATTGTAATTCCCAACTACTAAAATGGTGATGCATGCTGATTGTGATTGGTGGGCAGAAGACACTGTGTCCATGTGGCAGATTGAACTTGTTTCCAGATCGTGCAGCATTAGCTGTGATGGGGCTCGACTTGGCATCCTCAACAATCACAGTTACAGTTGTATCATTTACCTCTATAATCTAACAGCTCAAAGGCATTATCTTCAAATTCTGATTGCGATGTACCGCACTCTATTATAGAGCATCAGTGCTGGGGAAGCAGTTTCTTGGTAAGGGTTATGCTTGGTGTTTTGCCTTTGTCTTCCCAGCAGTAATTAGGGCAGAATTTGTAATTTGTTCATGGTGCTGGCAATATCTCGCCAACTCTTCGCGAAGGACACCGTGGGATCTTTAACATCCACCAAGTAATGCTGGCAGACGGGATGCCTGTTTCACATCCATCCGAGCGACGACACATTGATGAAATACCCTACCTGTGAAACACCAGGATGACAGTTTATAGCTGGGTCAGGATTTGAACCCAGGCTAGACAGCATCGAGGCGAGTGTGCATACCTCTTGGTCTATATCTAGGCCATCCTGCCCACTCGATTTTCAAACAGATACATAAATATTTAATGTCTACATTGCATACGAGAAAGCACGACGTAGAAATATGTCGCCTTTCGGTCCTCCTGGAATGGATACCAGGATGGATGCGGAGACTCCAGTGAGCTAGTCATCGTCATCATCATCATCAGCATCATCATCTTCATCATCATCGTTTTATGGCCGTTTCCATGCTTACATGTGTAAGCCGTAGTTCACCTAATGGCTGCTTTTTCCAGGCTGCACAATCCCTCGCTAGCTCTCTTGTTAGACCTTTAACTCCAAGATAATCTCTCAACAACACATCCCATGTTTTCCTCGGATGGCCTCCAGCTCTCCTTCCATTCACATTCATATTTATTCACCTCTTCACACAGCTGTTTTCCCCCATCCTTTCCACATGTCGGAACCATCTCGACCTACCGCTACGCATTAGCTCACAGATGCTTTCCATACCTAACCTATCTCTTGATTCCACATTTGGTTTCCTACTTTTCAGTGTCACATCGCACATCCACCTCACCATTCTCATTTAATTTCGTTCACACCTCCGTTATTCTTCCTTTTTGATCACCCATGTTTCGCTGCCATACAACATCACGCTTCTCACGCAAGCTGCATACAGTTTCCCTTTAATTGGAGAGAGGTCCCTCTTGATGTCAATAGGAGGAACAACTCCCTAAACTTCCTCCAGCCATTTCTAATTATTGCAATCACTGCTGCCTCCACACCACCACCTGCACTAATCATATCACCAAGGTGACAGAATTTATCTTCACATTCCAGAGATATATCCCCATGAACTAACCTTTCCGCTCAAACTGGAGCCACTTGTTTACCTTTCGCAAACAGTATACTTGAAGTCAAGAATTACCTGCAGGCTACCCCTAATGCCACGACACCTCTTGTGCGTCCAACACTTGCAGGATTTACACAATGCTGAATTGCTACCAACACTTTTTCTACAGACAGCACAGGGCCACCTCCCTCTTTTTTTGACACTTCCTTCTTCCACACCACCAATCAGAACTTTCGTTTTCCCTGTATTCACTTTCAGTCCTTCGGCTTCCATACTGTATGTTTACCCATTATCTCTTCCACACTGTCAGCTATCAGCACTAGGTCATCAGCATACAGGAGCTCCCAAGGTCAGCCTCCTATAAATTCCTGTGATATAGTCTCAAGAACCATGATGAACGGGATTGGGCTCAAGACTGGCCCTTGATGAACACCCACTTTCACTTCAAAATCGTCACTCTGCACTCCATTTACCCTCACAGAGGTTTTTGAGCCATCATACATTGCCATGACTACCCCAACTAACCAATCCTCCACACGTAACTTCCTCATGGACCATTGCACCACTCCCTGAGGCACTCTATCGAACGCCTTCTCCAAATCCAAAAATATAAAGTAAAGTTGTTTATTCTTCTCCAGATATTTTTCCTGCAATTGCCAAACTATAAAAATTGCCTCCATCGTGCATGAAACCAAATTGCATCTCATCTCATCTCATCTCATCTCCTCTCCTCTCCATGGTCCAGCAACTTTAGACCTCCTATAGCTGCTCCAAACTAGTGATAACTCATAATAATCATAATAATAATAATATGAATCACCATATTCATTAAAAATGTCTTACCTCATTCACTTGCTGGACACTGTAGTAATTAGGTGCTGGAAGCCGTTCACCTGCCGCTTCCAGCAGCACTGCGATCACGTCCTCTGGCAGGTGGCGTGCAGTCGAGTAGGAGGATTGCAAGAGAAACATCAGCAGAATGAAGGCGAGGTGCGAGTTCAGTTCACCGGCCATGTCACACCTCGAGTTCTCAGTATGACCAAAACTGCTAAGTTTTGGAATCCGATGTTCTTCCTATGTGAGCTGTGATGTTTTAACTGATCAAGTTTGGCCATTCCAAGGACAGTCAGATTCCATTAAGGTTAAAAAAAATGAGACAGGATGGAGTAATAGAACGTTCTTTTAGACTTTGATGGATGTTGGTATGTTCCCAAGCGCTCTGATTCACGCAATCCTTGCGTTTTACTCCTCCGTTATTGATGCAACTGAGACAAACATTCGTCTGTTCACTAATGGAATGACCTGTCCTCTTTAATCCCAGGACTTGCGTTTGTGGAAATCTTAAGCAATACCTGTCACCTGTTACGCCAGTTTATGTAATAAAGAACGATTCCAGCCACAAAGCTCCGTTTTGTGATGGAACACGAGGCGATAACGAAACATTCTCTACCCACTGCGCGAAAAGCAGATGGACGCATTTCGCGTTAACATTTCCAATAACAAGCTCAAATGAGCGAAGATCCTCATCCTCTTAACGATGACGTCATAAAAACGAATATGACGTCATAAAAACGAATATGACGTCATTGTGATGTATCAGGTTTGCGATAAATTATCTGTGCTAATGCCCGGCTTGATTCCCGCAAACAAAATTCAAACGGCTTGCCTAGTTTCGGAGATAATGGTATAGGTGATTTCCATTAGCGGCGATATTATGACGTCAACTTTTTTTTTTCAAGGAAGAATTTCCAAAATTGGAGATGGTTACTGTCTGCACGTGGGCTTTCTGCATATACATGGCAAGTGTATATACACTGTAGGATCTGTCACATCCACTAACGATCAATGCTGGCAGATGGGTTCTCCGGCTTACCCCCTATCTGTCGGTGGGCGCACACGTCAATGTCTCACCCAACCTGTGAAACACCAACATGACAATTTAATTCTGGGTCGGGGTTCGAACCCAGCATCGAAAGCTCCTGTTGGTCCTGTCGGCCATCCTGTTGTGCATTTTTGTCGGCCATCCTACCAGCTTAATATGGAGGGGAGCTGGCCATACACTGAGCCAAGTGTCCATCAGGCGATTGAGTTGGAGTGAATGTACATAGTTCTGTGATGTTGGTAAGTGATACGAGCAAACAATGGCATATTTGCACAAATCAGAGGGGTTTTTTTTTTTTTTTTTTACAAATCCATTGATATAATTGACTGCGTTTTTAATTTTGATATTTAGACTCAAAATTTCAAACAAAACTTCTTCTTTTCTGTTTGATTTTGACTGATTTTGACACTCTGAAAAGGCATCTGACTCGCTGAAACTCGAGGGGAATCTTCTTTTTCTTCATTCGTATGCAGTAAAAGTCTGCGGGGTTGAATCATTGGCTGAGGGCAAGGCTGTGCTGCGGATGCAATGTAATTTGGCCATGCAGGAACTTGTGAATTGGCCGGCTACTCTTCGCGAAGGACGCCATATGATCTTTAACGTCCAACAATGAATGCTGGCAGACACCAAATCCCGTTTCACGTCCATCTGAGGGACAGCACACACATTGACAAATCACCCTACTTGTGAAACATCAGAATGACAGTTTATAGCTGGGTTGGGGTTCAACCCCAGGCTAGACATCTTTGAGGCGAGGGTGCGTACCTCGAGGCATCAAAATGTATGGAACCTCAATTGGATATTGCAGTGAGAGGCACGGATGTGATGTTAATGGCTTTGTGGAAATCGTGGGTGATCTACTCGGGGAGCACTCTGCGTTCTACTCTGTGCCAATAATAGGTCAACATTCGTGTGACTGACATGTAACGTACACTTGATACACTCGATCATGGAGGCAGCTCCAAGGAAATTTTTAAAGCTCCAGCAGTATCGAGATCAATCCACCAGGATTATCACAGACCAATACGCGACTTTCGAAGTGACAAATCTGCCCCAGAAAACCCCAGGAAGCTGACATGTTCTGGGCAAAAGAAAGTAGATGAAGCGTCTCGGATAAGGATTGTTACCCGAAATGACTCACAAAGCTTCTGAAATAAGTTTAAAATACTTGGAAAAGTACCTGAGAGAAAGTGTGCCTTTGCACATTGAAAGACTTGGAGAACTTTCTCAGCGAGCTGAACGGGAAGCTGCTCGTTCTACAAACTCCCGACCACGTGAATCGGTGCAAAGCCCGAGCGGACTGGCATGTGCTACCCAAATCCCTGGTGGATCACGACCAGTGAATGGACTGTGTATCTGGATTAGGCGCTTCTGAACACCAGTGGGAAGGACATATCTGGGGCTTGTGCACTTACTTTACAATTAATCATGTTTGGAGGTTGGGGGACGGGGGGGGGGGTTCGATGAGCTGAGAGGACTGTTATAAATATAGTTTATGCATGGTTGCAGGGTCACAAGATAGATTATCCCCCCCCCAAAAAAATCATCTACTGCTAAAATGAGAAGTGTGTGTGTGTGTGTATGTGTGTGTGTGTGTGTGTGTGTGTGTGTGTGTGTGTGTGTGTGTGTGTGTGTGTGTGTTCTATCCATTGCTCGCTTGTGCTCACAGGAAATGGTACGAACCCAACACGTCTCATCCACGGATACCGTCTTCCTATATTTCCACGAATCAGATATGTATTTAGAAACAGAACAATTATTTAGCAACAGCAGGTTAAAAGTACCTGCTAAGCAGAACTGAGTCAGTGTAAACATGCACACGGTGCATGCGCATAAGGCCTTGTTTAGCATTCATACAAGTCATTTGAAAAGTCGCTTATTGCCTCAGTGTTTCACCAGCTCAAAGCGTGAGTGAGAAAAATGTCTCGGTATCAGGCAAACATCAATCAAGTAAATCCCAATGCCACGGAGGATCGTCACATATGAGTGAGAAATCTATCAAGAGAATTGTCTATAGTACTGGAACCGTGGGAATTATACTCCCTCAGTATCTGAGTTACTGAAAAGATGGAGAAGGACACTTTCGTTGGAATCACCTCCACGTAACGTCACAACACACAAAATGTACCCTCTTTGCTATCACATGACAAATCAAAAGCGACGATAAAAGGAGACATGGTGGAGTAAACAGCAAAACCATGAGTGAAGATTCTTGGCATTTTGAGGAAAATTCAAAATAAAGACCAATTACTGCACCATAGTTTCAAGAAGGAAGCCAGACATAGGACACGGCATCAGCCCACGTGTCCAAAAAACCTGCTCTTCTGCTCTTGCTCATGCTCTCTCTCTCTGTTCTATTCACCCTCTCATTTGCTCAAGGTCATCTGCCATCTGCTTGTAAATCAGCAAACATTAATGCCCTGCCTAAAAAAAGGTGCAAAAACAGATCCCTGCAACTACAGACCAATCAGCCTTCTCCAAATCATCAACAAGGTTATGGAATCCATCATCACTTCAGACATAAAATCCTTCCTCTTCTCCAAAAGCCTGATTTCCGATCATCAATTTGATTTCAGAACAGGTCACTCCACCCTGGATATGCTGCTTCTGCTCTCCAAACAATGGACGGAGGTCCTCAATGCCAGACATGAAATCAGAGCCATATCCCAAGACATATCGTGTGCTTTTGACACGGTCTGGCACCCTGCCCTGCTCACCAAACTCTCTTCCTATGGTATCCAAGGCCATCTCAACTCATGGCTCACAGACGTCCCCTCCTGTCGCAGTCAACATGTGGCCCTAAATGGAATTCTTTCATCCCCTCTTACAGTCGAGGCTGGAGTTCCTCAAGGCAGCGTTCTGGGCCTTGTTATTTTTCTGGTTTTCATCTATGATCTCTCCGACTCTCGGGAAAAACCTCTGTCTCTTTGCTGATGACTCCACCCTCTGCCGTGCCATCTGTCATCCCTCAGACCGGCATGCAGCAGCTTTTTCGCTCACTGCAGATCTGGGTAAAATCACAAACTGGTCCAACACGTGGAAGATGTCTTTCAATCCGGACAAATCTCACACTCTCACGATATCTCTCCGAAAGGACCGTTTGAAACGCCCCCCCCCCACCCATCCACTTTCTCAACAATCCTCTGGAAGAAGTCCTTTCTTTCAAGCTTCTGGGTCTCACTATCTGCCATGATCTTTCCTGGGAAAGCCACATTTCCAACCTGGCCTCCAAAACCAGTCGCCGACTGGGAATCCTCCATCATGCAAAGTCCTTCCTCAGCCCACCTGAGCTCCTGACGACATACAAAACTTTCATCCGCAGCCTGATGGAGTTCTGCTCTCCCCTCTGGGCTGGTGCTCCTGCCTCCCACCTTTCTCGGATTCACGCTGTGGAACCCAAAGCATTTCGGATCAATGGCATCTCCCGCGATGAGGTTGAGTCTTTGGACCTCTCACTGCAGGCAGGTCGGCGGTCTTTCTGTCTTCTACCATCTCCTCTCCGGGCTCGCACCCCCCCACTGTGTCTAAGATTTCTCCCCACCATATTTCCGCAGGGCGCTCAAGGTCCGCCACCAACCCCCCTTCTGGTAAAACTACCAAAATCACGAATCACTGCTCACCTTCACTCTTTCATTCCTCTTTTTCCTGTCTTTGGAGTAAACTGCCTCACTCGGTTCAATCCCATTCTTCCCTCCAGGCCTTCAAAACAGCTGTTCACCACCACCTCTTATCATCCCCCATCCAAATCCTTGATCTTTTCTACCCCCGTTAATCTACCCCAAACCCACCACCTTCAAATTCCCTGCTTCCCTTCCTGAAACTCCCTGTAATGTCCATCTTGTATACCCCGTGTCCCCGCCCCATCCCTCTTCCTCCCAGAGATCTCCTAATGTCTCTGTTCCCCACTGTTTTGTCCTTCCCTCTCCCGCCCCTCTTGTCTCATGCCCCCCTTGCTGTGCATTGTGTGTTCACTCTCATGAGCCTCGACAAGGTATGCAAAAAATTTTTAATAACAATACACACACATATACACACCACTCACAAACACGTATGTATGTATATATATATATATATATATATATATATATATATATATATATATGTATATATATATATATATATATATATGTATATGTATATATATATGTATATGTATATATATATATATATATATATATATATATATATATATATATATATATATATATATATACATATACATATACTATATTACGAATTTCAGAATACGATCAAACGAATGCATACAAACATCCAGGTCCTCAGATAGTTATTTCCTTAAATGCATGTCCAGGATTGACCCATCCCCATGTCTGGTGGGATTGTAAATGTGATGCATTGAGAAGGGTAAAGAATAGATTCCCTCTCTTATTGAAAGCTCTTTTCCTCTTTACAACAGACACATTCATGCAGGTGAGATAGCCATTAGCCAAACGGAGGATCCACACCCACTTTTTTTCCATCGACGATGACACCCTTTTCTTTCACCGACACCGAGACCCGCCGTTTTCCATCAACGTTTGACACCCCGTTCAGCAGTTTTCTGGATGCTAACTGGCTCTTTTTCATATCGGGCTGAGCATTGAGGTGATTGTTGTTGTTGTTGACGTTTTATGAGTGCTTCATATTTTCGCTTGGTAATTCTGACATGTGACTGTTTCTTGCCGTTTGTCCAGCACCACAGGCATGGCGTTGTGGGTCAGGAGTGATCATGGGACGGGCGGGTTGTCACGGCAATGATTCGCAAATGGGGTGGGGTGGATTTGGCTGGAGTCTGCACCCGCACAGCCGGGCCGAATATAAAAAGAGGACGAGAGGTCCGTTCTTGGTGGGTCAGTCGGCAACGAGTCAGTTGGCATCAGTGAGTCGGTATTAGTCAGAAGGATTTACCAGTCAGTCAGAGTCCAGTCAGTCAGCCAACTTTACCAGTCAGTGAGTGGTATCAGTCAGATGGCTTTACCAGTCAGTCGGAGTCCAGTCAGACGACTTTATCAGTCAGTGAGTCAGTGTCAGTCAGACGATATTACCAGTCAGTCTGCGCCAGTGAGTTGGTGACAGTCTCAGTGCCTCAGAGAACCTCACAGCACCTTAGCAATTCACAGTGCCTCACAACTCCTAACAGCTGTCCATCAGTTGTTGCTCCTGGTGGCTCCTAGCGGTGGGTGACGCTCGGGCCGTTGGTGCTCATTCTGCTCGGGGCCTGCTCTCGTTGTGCCTGATTCTTGGGGGTGACGTCAATTGGCATTTAAGCCTGCTCCCAAGTGGGTGCACGGCGGTGCTGGGCACTGGCAACGGACAAGGCACGTTCACTCATTTCAGGTCGTTTCTGTTTGACAGACGACTTCTCTTTAGTGAGCGAGATGGTTTCTCTTCCCTCCCCCCCCCCCCCCCAAATGATCTGCTGGGTACCCTTGTCTGTGTTTAATTGTGAAGACAGGCATAGAGATAAGCATCTGCCCTTTGTCACTTTTTCTCTCAGTCCCTGATTGATTTCATTTGCTTGTGATTATTTTGATTGATTTGAATTTACTAATTTTCACCACACAGAAATAAAAAGTTCTTTTTATGTATTTATTTTCTTATTAATAAATTGCTTTGTTGACCTTACAACCTGTCTGTGCCTGTCCTTTCCTTCCATTGATCCAGCATTGTCCGAACCTAGATAGACTGAGAGGTAATTACCACACGAATTATACAATAAAAGTCGGCAACACCAGCGGTTAAACGCTCGGCCGCCCTCGTTAAGATCTAATCCAGATAAGATTGGTGCTTTGCCAAGGGTGCGCTCCCCGTTCAGGAAACCACGTGACCTCTAGTTAAACGGAATAATTAGACGGTGGACACTGTAACTCGTGGTTAACTGAATGGTGTTCGTGGTTCTAAAGCAACCCACCATACCACAAAGTTAATTCTGAGCGGTGGCTCCAGGTCCGGCACTTTGGAGGATAAATGAGGATTAAACCCCCTCATAATACTCTTGGTACCCGGGGCCGTAACTATATATATATCTATATATATATATATATATATATATATATATATATATATATATATATATATATATATATATATATATATATAAACACCACACCACACACACACACACACACACACACACACACACACAAATATATACAAACATCACACACACACACACACACACACACACACACACACACACACACACACACACACACACACACACACACACACACACACACACACACACACACACACACACACACACACACGATGTACTGGTAAGTACTTACAAAAGCTGTATTATTTGAAGTAATAACCTCAACTTATAAGCAATTGGCTAATTTCCCAACTACCCGGATCATCAGCTGGGCACCGTTTTTCATCGAGGTTTCGATCCTTTCAACCCAGAACCTCTCCAAACATGGATCCACAACCGGTCGCAGGTCCACACCAGTAGATCACTCAACATTAATGGACCCACAACCTCAAAGTTGTGTCCAGACAGTCAATCAACACAGCAATGCAATATCCTTATTCAAACTTATTTAATTATCACTTTTACTTGAAGTATTACTACAAATGAATAACTTTAATCATACATCACTTTATATGATAATATAAGAAGTGATAAACACTTTACCTTGCAGACATGTCCATTACACAGCACCTCAATCGAACCATAGACTCAAACTGTCATGAACAACCGATTTTAACATGCTGCACTGTATTTCTTAGCAACCACCAATAAATTATCTCAATGCTTATTTATTATGCATTTAATAAATAATATTTATTTGTTTTATTTTTTTATCAAAATACCTCCATTATTTCATACCATCTATAAATAAATAAATAAATAAATATATTTAATCAATAATATTAATTCATTTTTATTATATTAAATGCAATGCAATCGGAACTTGTTTACGTGAAAACTAACCAAATTTAAATAAAAGGTGACGGTGGAGTCTGAAGACATTCTCACAAGACCTGATCAAACAATCAGCCAAATATCCTTTCGTTTAACATGATGGAAAAAACTTTCTCAGTACGTTCCACAAAATCATTCTTTACTGAACAAATTCTTTAAAATCTAAGAAGCTGAGCTGAAAAGACATTGTAACCCATTTTAATTGGTACATTGCTACCTGGAAAGGTGTACAAGACTACAGGGAAACTGAAATAATCAACTTTATGATATACACTTGTACTAAAACCATTCTGTTCAACTCTAACTAACACATCCAGATATGCAGATCACCGAAATAATTCGTAGATGAGCACCATGTTGTGACCCCTTCCACAATACTGAACTGATGTTATTCAACAACAACACTTTAATTCTAGCCTCCCTAACGTCTTAATTATCTTCAAACTTCCCCAAATGAATTATTAGCTTGGACATCACGGCCTTTACACAACTGCTCTTTGTTTCTTGGACAACTGAAAACTCTATTCATAGATGAATCACACAACACGGTAAGATCATCGTGGTCCTTAAGGTATCCTGTAATGCTTTTGACAAAGCGTTATCCTGATTTTGCTGAAAGGCCATTTTCCCATTAAGTAGTTCACATGATGAAATTGATCGTATTTCCACAGATCATGTCCACAGCTCAATGGGTACAATGCCTTCCTTGGTGTTCAAGGCTGGCTGTAAATGTTCATCTTTGAGAAAGAAGAGTGGGAAGCAAACCAGGTAGCCCTGGATCTTGTTGAGCTGCCTCTGTGCCCGTGCAGGGTCTTCATTTACCAGTGCTCCATTGCCCCAGCTCTTCAGTTGTCCGAAGTTTAGTACATGGTCCGAGGGCAAGCATTTAAATACCTGGATCAAGCAAAAGTGTTAGGTTACGATCATATCATTTTAATTAAAACGGAAGGATTTATAATGTTTGCTCAGGTTGGCATCTTGTAAAATGGAGATTCAGCTTTCAATGGTTAAAGCAGTTTATGTTCAAATGAACTTCTAATATGGAAGCACAAACTTAACCAGGAAATAATTGAGTCATATGACCAATTACAGTTTATGATTATCAGAAAAGAACTTTATTCTAGACATGAGCTTCTGATTAACTATGGATCTACCTTCTCGAAAATGGTGGTGTTCCTGCCAGCCACGGTCATCCAGACACCCTTGTAGAACCCTTCGCATACTGGGTCATATAGATCGAATGCCTGCTTCAGCTTTCCCAGCGCCAGTCTGTTTTGGTTCATTTAAGAAATACACAAAAGACCAATTTTTACCAAGCAGACTGTTCACTCGGATGAATTGACATGCTTAGCGATTTCCTCCAATCAGGAGCCAGTTGGATCCGTGGCATGATTTAACATTCCAGGTTCCTGATTGAAGGAACGAATTAAACACGTTCAAGCCCACGTCGCCACAATTGCAAGTTTACACCATGCTCATGTGGTTCGTGCATCATGTACACAGAGAGTCAAGCCAGTCAAGGCTAAACCATCATATGTCAACTGGACAAACCTGTTCGATTGGCCTGGATTTGGAGCAGCATGACATCATTGTTGTTTTTATCATTGTCTTTTTCTCTGAGGCATCAAGGGATAAACTGTTCACTTGGTGATTTAGCAATAATTAGACTAGGTTGGCTATCTGCCATAAAAAAGATAAATTAGACAGACAGCCATCATTTCAATCCTCTGCCTTACATGATGAACATTGCCTTTTTGTCATTATCAGACTCTGTGGTATATTGGATGGAGGGTCTGCTCTGAGTCTGGGAGGTTGGTGGTTTGAACTTTGGCCGAGTCGTACCAAAGACTTTTAAAATGGTATGAGCTGCTTGTGTGCCTGACGTTCTGATTTAATTAAAAGGATGGAGCCTGGATAAATGGCTGTAAGTTGGTAATAATAGTGCTGGCTTTGAGGAGCCCAATGAACCCCTACATCAAGGGAATTCATATTGTTATGAAAAGTTGGTAAGGGATGGATGGGATGGAAAGGTAGCTTCATGCCACTTATGTTATCGATTTTACTTTTGTCGACACGTTCAAAGCAGATAGACATAATGGCGTCATACAATGCTCATCATGACCACATTTTGATTGGACAGTTTTTGAGGATTGACGTTAGTGAGCAATATGAGAGGTTCAAACTAATGTATTTTTTGTAGAATCCTTACATTATTAAAAGGCAGAGAGATTGCGTAACACACTTCTGTGTAAACATCGATCCTCTGCTGGTAAAGGAAGAATTTTTTTTTTAAAGTCTACGTCTGATAATTTGCTATTCCAAAATAAAATTAAAAAAAAATTATAATAATAACATGCACATTGAAACCTAACCTTATTCAAGTTGAAATTTTATTCTAACATTGGGGAGGAAGGGGGAAGGGGGTGGGGGGTCAACGTTGACTGCGTTAACGGCAGTAAATTTCAGAATTAATTTAGTTATTGGTTCACGAAAAAATATTTTCACGAAAAAAATAATTGGTTCACGAAAAAATATTTTCACGTAAAAAATAAGTGACCACTATATTCGTTATTGTTGTGTGTCTGTCTGTCTGTCTGTCTGTCTGTCTGTCTGTCCCAAGCATAGCTCTGTGGGTTTTGATCCGATCCTGATAAAATTATGGTGGGAGGTTTATATCATGATCTAGTTGTGTTTTCCTGAGAATGGGCGTGGTGCGCCCATAATGGGCAGAGCCACGCCCAAAAAACGTGTTTTTAGGGGGTAGCAGATTTCAATTTGCATCTTCTCTAAGGGGGTTTGTCGAATCTGACAGGGGTTTCGGTATTTGGTTAGCCCAATGGCACCTGCATAGCCCCACGGAGCTCGATTTTTCATTTTCATCTCAAGGTCAAGGTCACAAGTTCACAAACTTAGAAAATTGCGAATTTTGACATAAAAAAATTATATATCTTCTCTAAGGGGTTTGCCAAATATGGCTGGGGTTTCGGTATTTGTTAGCCCAATGGCACCTGCATAGCCCCACAGAGCTCGATTTTTCATTTTTGTGTCAAGGTCACAAGGTCACGAACTTAGAAAATTGCGAATTGTGTTTTTAGGGGGTAGCCGATTTCAATTTGCATCTTCTCCTAGGGGGTTTGTCGAATCTGGCAGGGGTTTCAGTATTTGGTTAGCCCAATGGCACCTGCATAGCCCCACGGAGCTCGATTTTTCATTTTCGTCCCAAGGTCAAGGTCACAAGGTCACGAACTTAGAAAATTGTGAATTTTGACATAAAAATCCATCTTCTCTGAGGGGTTTGTCGAATCTGATAGGGGTTTCGGTATTTGGTTAGCCCGATGGCACCTGCATAGCCCCACGGAGCTCGATTTTTCATTTCCGTCCCAAGGTCAAGGTCACAAGGTCACGGACTTCGAAAATTTCGAATTTTGACATAAAAATCATACGACCGCCCAAACTTTGAGAGCTAGGATGACAATATTTTTTATGCATAATCTTGAGGTCATTCCCCACCTAAAATCTTGAGACCATTTTGCTCTATCTTGAACACCTTGCCCATGGCGCCCCCTTCTAGTTTGTTTCTACGCTGATTTCATCAAAGTATGGATATAATCCAAGGAGTGCGAAATGCCATATAGCCTATATGACGTTATGTTGTTCCTGGAATTTTCCAGAGGAAGTTTTGCATCAAAGGTCATAATCCTTGACCTTTGACCTTTAAAGTTCACAAAGGTCAAATTTTCAAAGTTGTGGGAATCGAACCGGGTTTTCAACCTTCTTCAACGAACTAACTTCAATAAGCTATAGCACGTATCCTGTTTCCTTATTTTAATGTCCACAACATTGTTTTGTGACCTTTAAAGGTTATGCAAAGGTCCAGTCCAGTCCATTGGGACCATACTCTGTACAGAGCGTTGGTGCTGCCGAAGCAGTCTCCTTGGCTATTGGGCACAATCCTGGACAGGTCGCCACTCTGACGCAGGATACTTGAATGACTCGGTCATCCCAGCAAGCTGGTACTCATTTTGCCGACCTCGGAAGGATGGCAGGCTGAGTCAACCCCCTGGTGAATTAATTCAGTGGGCAACGAGGCTTGAACTCAGGACCCTCGGATCCCAAGCCGCCACCCTAACCACTGAGCCAACACCAGGCTATGCAAAGGTCAAATTTTTAAAGTTGTTGAACGAAACCAGGTTTTCGACATTTTGCAGCTAATAAGCTGTCACTCGTACCACATCATGTTGATCATTTTTATAATTTGGTCAAACATTATCACATTGTCTCATCCTTGATTTCTGAAACAATCTACATCGTCAAATACCGCTCGTGAACCATCGTCGTCTTCGGACTTGTATGAGTTTTACAATCGTTGTTCTATTTAAATTGAATTATAGACTTGAACACTGTAGAACACAAATCTCCTTCTTTGCACTTTCAAAACTATTATGTTTTGCAGCACTTGGACATGTGTTAAATAAGGTGTATAAGTATGGTGTATATGACTGCTTCAAGAACGCTAAACTTAAGCAAATTTTTTAAATGATCTTTAATGTCATTGTTTCATTTAATTAAAGTATATACATAACACTTTATGTGGGAGCGTGTTCTGTGAACTCTCTAGTTCTGGGTACTGTATTTCGAGATTTTTTTTTCTTTACAAGATTGAAGCTCATGGAAGAGCAGGCTGATGGGGCATATGAACTTATAGTGGGGCAACCATTGGGGAATGACAATAAGTCAGGAAATAAATGAACAGGAAAAAGGAAAAAGAAAGGAGGGGTAGAAATACTACATCTTGCAAGTGAGAGTTGGGTTACGAAGGGTTAATGGGGTAATAAATATTGTGGATAAGGATGAGAGATGACATGACATGATGGTGCACTGCCTATTTGAAGCTCTGGAGGGAAGAGTATGATATCACGGCCGCTAGAAGGTGATTCAACATATGGGAGAAAGGAAGAGCAAAGGAGTTGAGGTGGGCAGTCAACCTGGATTTTGGAAATCTAACCAGGATGGAATTGCTGGAAGAATGAGTACATCTGGGAGTTGTGGTGCAGGGTTGTTGGAGAGTTGAGTGAGCAGAGGGACCCAAACTAGAGGTGAGGTGGTAAACAACAAAGATCATTTCTTTCAATGGATTTCAAAGAGGAACTCATTTAGAACATTCAAGCCCATGCAAGTTTGCACCATGTTCATGTGGTTTCTGTAGGATCGCCACTCGGAGTCAAGAAAGCTGAGCCTAAATCATCAGATGTCACGTGCACATCAATGGGATAGCTTTCTCTTTAGGGGTCACGATATTGAAGTAGAATTAAGCTATTTAGCCAGGGGCATGAACTTTATGATATTTAAATTTGAAAACAAATGACAACCAAACAGTAAAGCCACCCAGTAGGCAAAGCTCAGATTGGACGTTTTGACCTCTGAGAGGTTTTTAATCCAGGACAAACGCAGGCATTGTGTGCCAGATGTTCAGTACTCTGCCAATGGGGAGATTGCATCACATGACTGCAACATGCAGATGATTCATGTTTTCTTTTGTGAATATGAACATTCTAATTTGCAGCGAATATAGATTTGTGTTTGTATATGAAGATAAGTAAAAGCAGAGTCGATCACAAAGTAAAAAAGACAAAAAAACATCAGCTTGAAGGTGGGTGCAGGATGAAAAGCTTCTTGTTGGAAGCACCTGAAGCAGTACATGCGAAGACCCAAGGCAAAACGTCCGGCTCGGTAAGGCATCCCATCCATCACCGAGTCCACAAGGTGACTGTCCTCAAGCACGATAGCCATCTCACTGTCTCTTCGGCCCAAAAGACTGCGATCATTGATGTTTGCTGAACCTATGTTGGCCACAATAAACAAGTGAATCAACTGTAAGATAGCTAAGTTTCTCGGTCCATTAAAGCAGGAAAAAGGAAGCATAGCAGCATATGAGATGTGTCCTGAACCTTACTAAATAGGCAGGTTGTGATAGGTACCAATAATGACTGTGCGATCATCAGCAATGAGGAGCTTGCTGTGAATGTAGATTAGTTCTGTCACAGGCTTCCCATTCAAGGAGTCATGTGTCCGCAGGCTACAAAAACTGATGTAGTTCATCCATTCTCTGCCCACTGCATAAAGAAACACAAAGCATCAAATTTAACATCAGGGCTGGTACAACCACTGGGCAAATTAGATGGTCACCTAGCAAGACAACATTTGGGAGGGTGGTGAGATGTATCAGTAGATTATGATAATGCATGCCTACATGGGTGCAATGTGGCATGGTTAAGCAGATTTATGTGACCCGCCCATGTTCCGATGCTGCGCTGTGCTGTGTTGTGCCCGTGTCCAAATTAAACCTGTTATTTCCACTTCAGAGCCTTCGTCCCTGTCTATTGAGTACATTGCAGGTGGCAAAAAACTGAATGAGTTACTCACCACGAGCGTGATTGGATTTGGCAGGCATGACACAAAATAGATGGCACCCAGGCCAGTGGTTATGTCACGTAAAGCAGGCAGGTGATGATTTTACTGGACAACAAGGTCGTCACAGGCTGGCAAGTATGTGAAGAAGGCCGCTAGGCTAATGACATGGCCGGCAGGTTTATGATATGTTCCGCAGTGAGGTGATGCAGGTAGGGGCTGGCAAGCAGGCAAGAAAGCCGGCTTCACCATAATCTGTCCTAACTTAATATATTTCCCCATCTGATCAATCGATTCTTCCACCTACTCTGGGTCCCTCTAAGCTGTATTAACCCCTTGTTCTTTGACTCTACTAATGCAGAAGTTTTATTCATACAAATGCATAATATTCATTTTCAAAAGTTAATTGTGGTGGGGGTTTGGGAGGAGGGCACCTAATACTCTTGCACCAGCCTTGTTTAACATGAAACAGGAAAAGAAAACACGTCTTACCTGATTTGATCTCCTTTACAAGGCCCACTATTCATGGGCTCTCATGGGATACCACAAGTCTAAGAGACCAGAAATTGTCGGAATAACACTAAATAATAGCTCATGATGTTAAGGCGTAAAACTGAAAAGTTGCAGACAAAGAGCTATTTTCCTGCATGGAAATGCAATGGTTCAAAGGTTATCCAACAGCTTTTTTGTGTTGACATTTCTCATTTCGTCATTTTAGCATATATCTCAGGATGCTATGACCCCGGGTTTAAAATTATAAAAACTGTGTTTTTATGTCTTTGCTCATGTCTTTGCAATTCATATTAAAGGATGTTCAGGTCTGCGAATGTCCTTATCGTGGATATAATATGGCACCATGCAAAAACCTGACACTCCTGGACCACAATGAAATGGAAGACCAAGAAGGAACCTGAAGAAGTAAAGAGCAAAGATGGAGTTATCAGAAGGAACCTGGATAGGATTTGGGTTTCAGCCGCTACTTCACAATCCTCAAACCCTTCCAGGCGCAGCCAAGTGAGCCTTACATAAAAAAATTTCTGCAAGAATTCACTTCTAAGAGAGATAGATGACGAAATAGAGGAATAGAGAGTAAAACATAAAAGAGAAGAAAAAGCAATAATTCAATTGAACAAAGAGAACTGTGAAAAAATAAATGAAGAGAATTGCGAAAAAAAATTTCAAGAAGAATTGTAAACGGAACAAAGATGTGAGGAAGAACCCAGACAGATCGATTTCAGCAGTTACTTCCAAAGCTTGAACACAGCAACATGTACAAGCTACCGGAGGTCTGTCAGCGAGGAGGTCACAACTCACACCACTGGAGAGTCTACTGATTTGGGTACATAAAGGTAAAGGATAATATTGGAGATATTACTTTGAAAAGTCCATGCAAATTAGGCTTCACTTACCTACAGCTTTCACACGTTCCACAATGGAGTATTTTCCTCGACACATGGTCCTGCGCACAGCATTTAAACATATCCTTCCAATGGAAACCATACAAATTCATACATTGCAGGATACGCTGTGAGTCAAGTTCAGCACATCAAAACTTTTGTTGAGATTATGTGAAACCAAGTCAACTTGGGGATTCTCACCGGTAGTTGAAATGCATGATTGTTTGAATTGCATTCCCTCCACCCGTCTTGATGTCCCCCTGGAATCCCGGCAGGAGTGGAAGAAGAATGTAGACACGGTACCTTCGATTGGCACTGCAAATCCACGTAAACATATTGCCCGTGTTTTTTTCATTTTTTAATGGATATAAGACTCGTTGTGGAGCTGCCACACACACACACATCTCACACACTTGGACACACAGCTGAATACACAAAACAACCCAGGACTGTTAGATTAGACAAACACAGCCACTGAGCTTGGGGGAAAGTGCCATCACTTCCTGGGGCACTTTGGCACTTGTGATATCACAATGGCACCACCTTACTTATCACACTCAGGGGATATTTCCGAAAAAGGAATTTCCTCCTCCCTGTGAATGCCAACCTATGGGGATTGTCGATGCTCTTCATATAATCCCCAAATTCCTTTTTACTGCATAATGTAGAACAATTGTCTCTCCAAAAATTGTTTATATCTATTGAATTTAACTTGAATAAAATAAAAGTATTCACATTGTTTCTTATGGAGTGACGAGGGAGTTGAAAGTATGATTGACTAAAATAAATACAATTACAAGAAGAATGTCTCCCTCTTGTGTAGTAGCTATCCATTACCGTTTGGTTTCTCTCTTTAACACAATCATCAAAGATAACGAGGTTCTTTTTTGATTAATTCAAATGTTGGGGAGAAGGTATATCTTCCGTATTATCACGAAGAATACATGTTATCGGTTTTGATTTATTTTTATATCTCTGTGTATCACAAAATAGTTGTATTATATCTTCAATGTTGTAATCATTTAGTTTGTTTTGAAGTTTAAATAAACCGATTATATCTCCAGCATTAAAACCTTGTGAGAGTAATTGATACTCAGGTTGAAAACTCGACTTTGTGAAAATTATTAAATTATCATAATCTAAAAAGTTGGGAGTAAGGAGCATCTTTAAAAGTAAGCAGGTTTGTCCACATCCACTAGAACCAACTATGAGACATAATGAATTTGGAAGATTTTTATGGTTGTTAAATTTTATCTTATTTTCCCAAATGGGTAAAAAATCATTTATTTATATATTTGGAAAACAGGGTATTTAATATATTATTGGCTTTTTTAGAAACCCGATATTTTATCCTAAGTTCGGGTTTAATTTCAAGATAATGCATTATTTTATTGAAACAATATCTTGTGTTGATATTTCCCTGAAAATTGCAATTGTGAATAATATATAACAACAATCCTTTGAACATTTCTCGAATATGTTCAGTTTCTTCCATTGAAAGGAAAGGTGTGTTATCATCCTCATACTTTACATTTATTTCTTGAATCAATCTTGTGAAGTAATTCATTTTTGGTGTAAATCTAAAAGAATTATATTCCTTTTTATATTTTTTATCATCATTAATTTGAAGATAATCACAGAATATACATTGTTTATAGGATTTTGACACTGTCTTTAATCCGACTCCATCACATGCAAGACAATTCTCAAATTTGTCATATGGAAAATCAGGGAATTCAAGGGGCTCAATATCCAGTATACTATTCGTATTTATAAAGTAAAACTTTACTTCAAATAAAATTTATCTTCAGTATCATCTTCGGTACTTTCACAATCATCTATAAAACTACTTTCATAATTGTCATTTGAACACAAACTCTCAGTATCATAACTGTCATTTGAACACAAACTCTCGGTATCATAACTGTCATCACTCTCATCATCTTCAAAATCTTCAGTTGAATAATTACTCATATTTAATTAGTAGAAAAAACATTATCATCTATATCTATATACTTTTTTTCATTAACAGATTCAACTACTACATTTTTTATATTAAAGGTAATTTTAAAATGGTCCTTAAGGCCCAGTCACACCTTGACGTTTAAAGCCAGCTTATGCCGATTTTTGGAAAATTTGTCTAAAACGCTGATACACATTGAATACGTTATGGGTAAGTTTTGATAACATTGAGAGCACGCTGAAAAACACTGCCATACGTCGTTGTACGCTGGCTTTAAACGTTGTACTTTTCCAGTTGTCCTCAACTTTTCCATGCTTGAAATTTTAAGATTTATGCCAGTGTATGACTCACACATTCCGCATAACGCTGGCCATTAGTTGTACGCACGTCAAGTGATCGTTGACACACGTCGACACACGTTACTTGTGAGTTACTCATAAGTCGAAACACGTCGAGGTAATGTTTAGCATTCCCGAAACTTATTTCTAATCTATGAGTAATGTGTTGTACTCATGTTATGCGATCGGTGACACACATCGACAGACGTTACTTGTAAGGTGCTCATAAGTCGAAACACATCAAGGTAATGGTGAGCGTCAGTGTTCCAGACTCCCTGGTTTTATTTTTTTATTTTTATTTTTCTTCCTTCCTTCGGTATGATGGTGATTTTGACACTTCGATTTCTAGTGTGGTTATAATATAATATAATTAATAGGCTGCCGCTCAACGATTTAAATCATAACCGCACTGTACACTGAACACCGTCATACCGAAGAAAAAAAAAAACCGGGAGTCTGGAACACTGACGCTAACCATTACCTTGACGTGTTTTGACTTATGAGTACCTTTTAAGTAACGTGTGTCGATGTGTGTCAACGATTGCATATCGTGCGTACAACTTATTCCCATCGCATGCGGAGCGTGTGTCATACGGCAAGTACGTCGTAAAATTTTCAACATGTTTAAAATTACAAGACGTACTCCACTTACTATGACGTATGATAGCGTACTTTAGCGTTTTATTCACGCATACCAAACTTACCCATACCGTATTCGACATGCGCCAGCGTTTTAGACGCATTTTTCAGAGGTCGGCATACGCTGGCAAGATCGCCAAGGTGTGACTGCGATGTTGACACTTCCATTTCTCTGGCGGTTATGATTTGAATCGTTGTGCGGCAGCCTTTTCATAACCTACGCCACTTCATCGTCGGTGATGCGTGCAGCGCGCTATGCCTAAGTTAGACTATCGTTGGGCATAGGTTGTGAAGGCCGACAACAGGTTCAGCATTCGTTGGTATAAGTTATCGATAACACAACGAAACGTTCAAAGTCCGTTACTAATATGTTGTGCATAAGACCAAGTCGTTATGAATACGTCCGAATCTTAAAAAAAAACATCAAAAGTTCAACGTAAGCCAGCGTTTTACATACATTTTAATACGTTGCCATTGCTGGCTAAAACGTCAAGGTGTGACTGGGCCTTTAACTACTATTGAACGAAATGTCATTTCACCTGATATATTAACATCCTTTATTTCATCAGGATTTACATCTTTATGGTTGTTGAAAAAAATACAAATTTCTCCTTGCGTATTACAGATGGTCTTATCTTTTCTTTCCAAAGCTTCATCCATAAGGTTTTTCTTTTTTGATACTTTTCTTGTTTCATTGGCTTTTTCTAGTTTTGAATATATTGCCAGAAAGAGAGGAGAAACTTTTGTGAGAGCTACTTTAATTGATGTTCTTCCAGATATATTAAAAGCCCTTCCACTGAAGGAAATTGAAGAACTCGTATTATTCACTATAATTGTTTTTTATCCAATAGTTGTTATATTTATCTTTATTCAATTTTACATCCTCGACATATTTCTCAGTATCTTTTACAAATGAAGAGATTGATTGAAAGTTGTCATTTGTGCCTTGATAAATTGTATTTATTAAGTGAAAAAAGTTGGAGGATAAAATGGTTTTAAGCACAGATTCACCGGTAAATTAAACGAAATTTTCATCAATTTTTTTTATTTTAAGCAAAGTTTTATTATATAAATATGGTGAATACAACATACTGCGATGTTTGTAATCATGAATATAAATGTTATAAAAAAACACCTTCAAACCAATAAACACACATTCAATCTTTTCAGACAAATATCTCTACTTGACTGAGAAACAAAACATTGTGATAGATGTGATAATGATATTCTTTTAAAAAATTATAATAAACACCTTCAATCACGCAAACATAAGAACAATGAATAAAGGGAAGGTGCCACTAAATTCTCCATTGAAAACACTGATGGGGCATTTAAAGGACATATAAAAATAAGATTGTTTCGCTTTCAAGACCATGGACCATCTTCAATCATGGAAGCTGTTGATGTGGTTAAACAAAGTATTGAAACTATAATTAAAAACACATTAAGTGAAATGAAAACTTTTAAGTTTTATATGGGAGTAAAATTGAACATTGTAAGACAGGGTGATGAAACTACTCCCTATATGAGGACAAGCCCTCACTTTATCTCATCATATCAAGATTTTGTAAGATGTGATGTTTACAATGAACTCCAGAGACAAGAACAAGATGTTGATAACACTGTAGTAGGTAGTGGATTTACTATTACAAAAATAATCTTTTTAGATATACACATCTTAAAATCAGATCCTCTTCAAGCTTCTTATATTGATTTACCAAAAGAGATAAAACTTAAGAAAGCGGTTGTTAATATTCAAAACAAAGATAATAAATGTTTTATATGGTCTGTTCTTGCTCACTTACATCCTCAACAATGGAATCCTGAAAGGGTTAAACATTATAGGAAATACGAGAATACATTAAATGTTAAAGATTTAAAGTTTCCAATGTCATTGAGAGATATTCCTAAATTTGAGAAAATGAATAATCTATCTGTTAATGTATATGGATTAACGGATACAAACAAAGTTCAGATGTTAAAAATTTCAAACAACTATAAAAATTATGAAACACACATTGACCTTCTCCACTTCACTTAAAAGGAAAAATCACATTATGCTTTCATCAAAAATTTATCAAGATTCACCAAATCACAACTATGTAAGAGAAAATGTAAAACGTATCCTTGAAAGAGATGGCTCAACTCCTTTCACACAAAAGAACGATTAAATCAACATTAGAAATATTGTAGTAATCATAAATCAACCGTAATCAATTTAACAAAAGCAGATTCAAACATATCATTCAAAGATGTTAACAAATCTATAAAACATCCGTTTGTGATACATGCTGATTTTGAAAGTATCCTTGAAAAGATAGATAGTTTCTCCAATCCAAATAAATATCAAAAACATACTCCTTGTGGTTTCTGTTATTATATCAAATCATCTGTTGGTGATACATACAACAAGTTAGAACTTTATTGAGGAGAGGATGCCTCAGAGGAGTTTGTAAGACGATTGGAAAAAGACTGTTTAAGACGAAGAGAAATAATGGTTAAAACCGAAAAACCAATGTCATTCACAAAGGGAGAGAAAAAGGAATTTAGAAAGAACAGTATCTGTCATATTTGTGAGGAGAAAATTGAGGGAGAGGTCAAGGTTAGGGATCACTGCCATCTTACTGGTAAATATAGAGGTCCAGCTCATTCCCGTTGTAATCTTAATTACAAGCCTCCAAACATTATTCCTGTCTTTCTTCACAACAACGCTCACTATGACACACATCTATTTATAAATGAACTCTCAAAGACATCTGGAGATATTTCTGCCATTCCTAACACAGATGAAAAATACATCTCATTCACAAAAACAATTCATACATCTCCCATAACCCATATTAGATTTTTTGACACATACAAGTTTATGGCAAGTCCATTATCTAACTTAGCAACAGATATTAAAAACTTACCGAATCTTAAATCACATTTCTGAAATCAAGAAGAGATTGATCTCTTATCACAAAAGGGAATATATCCGTATGACTCTATGAATTCATTTGAGAAGTTTAAAGAAACAGAACTTCCTTCAAGGGAAAGTTTCTATGGTAATTTCAATAAAACTCATATTTCCGATAGAGATTATACACAAGCTAAAAAGGTTTGGGAGAAGTTTAATATAAAGAATCTTGGAGAATATCATGATTTGTATCTTAAAACTGATGTATTGTTATTGACTGATGTGTTTGAAACTTTTAGAACAGTCTGTCATCTATCTATAATTCCAGCAATATCTCTGTGTGTGTGTCTGTGTGTGTGTGTCTGTGTGTGTGTGTCTGTGTGTGTGTGTCTGTGTGTGTCTGTGACCGCTGTTTCCCGACAACCACTGGTCCGATCTAATTGAAACTTGCCAAATATATTGCTGGGGACCTGAGGATGTGCCTTTTCAAGGTTTGATATTAATCGGACAAGTGATTCCCAAGTTACGGCCATTTATTTACCAAACCAATGACAAGACACGTTGTTGAGTGGGCGTGGCCGATGGGGAACGGAAGCTCAGCCGCATTTCCCATTACGGGTTACAACGTACGGGCTTCCGGATAATGATGACTTCGTGTATTCTAATAATTTCTCGATTTCTTATGCGCATTTATAGATAAACACAATGCCCCAAGTTATGATCGTTTTCATATTAGACGGTGCATAAATTTCGGTAACATCAGAGTGCTGGGATGCTCCGAACCAGGAAGTAATTTTTTTTTCTCTCTCTCTCTTCTCTTCTCTTTTTGTTTTTCCTTGCCACGACATTGCGTAAAGGTAAAATTCGTTGGCGCTAATTGAACAATTGGGTATTAAAACTAAATTGCGAATAATCGTAACTGCGAATAATATGCGAACTTCCGGGCCACGCACATAAGGGCACGCGAGAGCGAAGAAACGGCCTGTGTGGTTGTTGTTTCTTGCTCGCGGTTGGAATTAATATACATTTTTTTTTTACGGGCACGTACTCGTAATAAAAATTCTTATGGATTAGATCCCGTTCACGATTACACATCCCCGGGTTTGGCTTGGAGTGATATGTTAAAAATGACAAAACAAAATTTGGAATTAATCAGTGATATAGATATGCTTTTAATGATAGAGAAGGCTAAAAGAGGAGGAATATCTCAAGTATGTTCCAAGGGATATGCTAAAGCAAATAACAAATATCTTCCTGATTATAATAAGAATGAGGACAACTCTTACCTGATTTATTATGATGCTAACAATTTGTATGGGTGGGCTATGTCTCAGTCTTTACCTCATGGAAAACTTAAATGGGTTAAAGAAAAACATTATGAAAAAGTTTTACAAGACATTGTTGTTTCCTCTCAAAAAGAATTGGATGAAGCTGAAGTTGGATATTATTTTGAGGTTGATTTAAAATATCCAGAAGAACTTCATCACAAACATAAAGACCTACCTTGTGCCCCTGATAAAGAAAGTCCAAGAAAAGAATGGTTCAGTGATTACCAACAGTCATTTAATATAAAAGGTAAATCTCCAGAAAAACTACTTACAACATTAAATGATAAAGAAAGTTATGTTTTGCATCAAAGGAACTTGAGAAAATATTTATCTGCTGGGTTGAGAGTGAGGAAAATTCAAATCGATTTTGAAATGTAAACAAAGTCATTGGTTAAAGAAGTATATTGATTTTAATACAAGGAGGAGAACAGAAGCAAAAACAGATTTTGAGAAGGACTTTTATAAATCAAGGAATAATGCTGTATTTGGAAAGACTATGGAAAATGTTTGGAATCGACAAAACATAAGACTTGCCACATCTTGGAAACAGGCTTCAAAGTTGATTAAAGACCAAGTTTTGAACGAGCAGAGGAATTTTCAGAGAACTTTTGTGCTATTCATTTGAAAAAAGAGAGTATTGAAATGGATAAACCGATTTATTGGAACATAAATTCTTGAATTGTCAAAATCGTTACTGTATAACTATTACTATAATAATTTAAAATCAAAGTATAAGGATAATGTGTCATTGTTACATATGGATACAGATAGTTTTATATTAGAAATTAAGACAAGTGATGTCTATGAGGATATGATTGAGAATATTGATATATATGATACAAGTAATTATCAGTCAGGTGATGTGTTGTTTTCATTAAAGAATAAAAAGGTTATTGGTAAGTTTACAGATGAATTGGGTGGGAAGAGCATGAGTGAATTTATAGGATTGAGATCAAAGTCAAATGCTTTTACATATATTGATAATAATAACATTGAAAGGTGTGATCAGAAGCTAAAGGGAATAAAGAAAAATATAATCAAGGAAACAATAGACTGGGCGTAGTGGCGTGTGCCTGTAATCCGGCTACTAGGAGGCTTTGGTTGGAGGATCGCTTGAGGACGGGAGCTCTGCACTGGGCCATGCTATGAGAGGGTGTTGGGCAGCCCAGAATCATGGCGAAACCCAATCCTTATCCCTGTATCGTAAGAGGCGACCAGGGTTGCGTCAGGAAGGGCATCCGGCGTAAAACCTATGCCAAATAAGTATGCGGATCATAACGGATGATCCGCTGTGGCGACCCCTAACGGGAGCAGCCGAAAGACGAAGGGAGAAGATAATCAAGGAAACAATAAACTTTAAACATTATTCTTATTCTTCTTCTTTCGGCTGCTCCCGTTCTGGGTCGCCACAGCTGATCAACCGTCTCCATTTCGCTCTATCCTCCACATCTTCCATTGACACTCCAACCACCCGCATGTCCACCCTCACCGCATCCATGAACCTCTTCTTTGACCTTCCTGTTCTCCTCCTGCCTGGCGGCTCCATCCTCAGCATCTTTCTCCCGATATACTCCACTTCCCTCCTGTGCAGATATCCAAACCATCTCAATCTCGCCTCTCTCACTTTGTCTCCAAACCATCCAACCTGTGCTGTGCCTCTAATATACTCATTCCTTATCCTGTCCATCCTCGTCACTCCCAACGAGAATCGCAGCATCTTTAACTCTGCCACCTCCAGCTCTGATTCCTGTATTTTTGTTAGCGCCACCGCCTCCAAACCATACAACATAGCTGGTCTCACTACCACCTTATATACTTTCCCCTTCACTCTTGCAGCTACCCTTCTGTCACAAATCACTCCTGTAACTCTTCTCCACCCACTCCATCCTGCCTGCACTCTCTTTTTCACTTCTCCACCACACTCTCCATTACTTTGGACAGTTGCTCCCAAGTATTTAAACCCATCCACCTTCCCCACCTCAACTCCTTGCAACTGCACCATACCACCACCTCCCTCTCATTTACGCACATGTACCCCGTATTACTCCTATTGACTATCATTCCCCTTCTCTCCAGTGCGTACCTCCACCTCTCGAGGCTCGCCTCAGCCTGCTCCAGACTCTCTCTACAGATCATGATGTCATCCGCGAACATCATAGTCCATGGAGACTCCAGTCTGATCTCGTCCGTTAATCTGTCCATCACCATTGCAAACAGGAAAGGGCTCAGAGTTGATCCTTGGTGCAATCCCACTTTAACCTTAAACCGGTCCGTCATTCCTACCGCACACCTCACCGCTGTCACACTGTCCTCATACATATCCTGCACGATTCTCACATACTTCTCCACCACTCCCGACTTCCTCATACAATGCCACAACTCCTCTCTTGGCACCATATCATAAGCTTTCTCTAATCCACAAACACACAATGCAACTCCTTCTGGCCTTCCCTATACTTCTCCATCAACATTCTCAAAGCAAACATCGCATCAGTGGTGCTCTTTCCTGTCAGAAACCCATATTGCTGCTCACAAATAGTCACCTCTCCTCTCAACCTAGCTTCCACTACTCTTTCCCACAACTTCATAGTGTGGCTTAACAACTTTATCCCTCTGTAATTTCCACAGCTCTGCACATCACCCTTGTTCTTGAAAATCGGAACTAGTACACTTAATCTCCACTCCTCTGGCAATCTCTCACTTTGCAAGATTTTATTAAACAATCTGGTTAACAACCCCACTGCCATCTCTCCTAAGCACTTCCATGCCTCCACTGGTATATCATCTGGGCCAACCGCCTTTCCACTTTTCATCCTCTTCATAGCAGTCCTCACTTCATCCTTACTGATCCACCCCACTTCCTGATTCACTATCTCCACCTCTTCCAACCTTCTCTCTCTCTCATTTTCTTCATTCATCAGCTCCTCAAAGTACTCCATCCACCTTCTCAACACACTCTCCTCGCTCATCAGCACATTTAAACAAACTTTAAACTTTAAACACAAACTTTAAACATTATTACAACTGTTTGACCTTAAAGAAGGAAGAGTACAGAAAAATGAATACAACAAGAAGTTATACACATCACTTATATACAGAAGAGATAAATAAGAAAGCATTAGGAGCTTTTGATGATAAAATATATATTTTAGAGAATGGAATCAATAGTCTCCCTAATGGTTATAAGTATAAGTGTTAAGATATTGGGTAGGGAATTTTAACAGGCTACCGCCGTCTTTTTACTGATTTATAAATGATGGAAGCAAGCAATAACCAAACCAAAGAGTGGAGATGTTATCAGCCTTGGTATTTAAATGGAAACACAAAGAATGTGAGAAATATCAAATAAGTCTTATTGAAGAAATAACCAGGGTAAAAGTAGATAAAATAAATAAGTGGATAAATTTAATTACAAATAAGTTGGATGATGTGAATAAAGAAATTAATATCCTTGAATGGACTGAAAACTTTGAAGGTTATCAATTGAACAATGGAAAAACAGTTTACTACAATCTCAAAATGATATGTGGATCAGGAGGTGGTCAAACAAGAACATTGAGAGAAGTTTATCATTTCATTTCTGCTCAACAAAAATACTTAAACCAAGAACTAAAGTTCCAAAGTAATCTCTGTGAATATACTCGATGGTGATGAATGTCATAGGAAAATTAAGTTATTCCTTTAAGGGAATTAAGGAGTTATTAAGGAGTTAGTATTAAGTTATTAAGGAGAACATGGACAAATATTCATTGGTTTGCTCTTTGAGTGGAATGAAATATAAAAGGAAAGAAGTGCTTTAATCAGTAAGTCTCAATTTTACATTTGTTCAATGGGGCAGAGATCAGTCTCCTATTTTGGACTTTTGGGCCTTGAGACAGTCTCAATTTTACATTTGTTTGTATGGGAGGGGGAGGAACCAGTCTTCTATTTTGGGATTTTGGGGCTTGATTCAGAGAGTTTTTTCCCATTCATTTGTATGGGAGAGGAGGAAATCAGTCTCCTATTTTGGGTTTTTGGGGCTTGATTCAGAGAGTTTTTTTCCCTTTTTCCCCATTCATTTGAATGACTGCCTCAGAAGCCCCATTTATCCTCAACTCACCTCTAATCTGTGTAGCCTGGGTTTGAATCCTGATTCAGCTATAAATTGTCATCCTGGTGTTTCACAGGCTGGGATGGATGTCAAATAGGCTGTCCTGTCGGCCAATGTAAGTTGGTGGATGTTAAAGACCCCACAGTGTCCTTCACAAAGAATAGGCGAGTTATCTCTGGAACCTTGAACAAATTCCAACTTCCGACCAAAACTACTGCTCGGAAGGCAATGGCAAACCACCCAGTATATCCTTGCCAATAAGCTGCTTCGGCAGCACCAATACTCTGTAACAGAGCATGGTTCATTGGATCAGAGAAAGATGGAATTTTTTGATGCTTATGATGTTGTTAAGCTATCAATATTTCATTGCTCCATTATGTGCAATGCATAAAACAAACAAGACAGCATTTAACCTTGCAGAGCCTCGCCAGGGTTGATAGATTGCAGGACATCTCGGTGCAGAGACAAACATTCCTTTCTGGCACTACATATGGCAATGAATGATCTATATTGAAGTAGATCTGTGTGCAGACACACACTGACCCATAAATTCATTCCAATAGCCCCTTCTATTGCTTCAGGACAGGAATAAAAACATAATTTAACCCCTTAGAAATTTAACCATAATTTAACCCTTTTTGTCAGGTCAGGTTCGATCTGTGACCTGCTACAGGTACCATGTAAACCTGTACTAACCTGTTCCATGGTCGGGTTGTCGGCGACTAAACCGTCTCCCCCACCAGGTTTTCTGGTGAGGAGGGTGTTTGGATATGGACACCCAGCAGGATTAAAAACAAAACCTGTCAAAGGGCGGAGGAGCTCCTTGTGAGCCAACGGCCATCCATATCTAGTGCCCAACTGTGTCTGCGGACGTCCTCCTGCAGTTGGGTTACTTCTTATTAGGAGGTTGGTGGCAGGATTTGCACTCCAGCCACCGTAAAACGCTTCATTCCGCAAAACGCAAAAACGCAAAAAAATCTGAAAACCCACTCCGTGGGAGTACCTCCTGTGCAGCTTCCCTTCGCAGGGCAGCTCACCGGATGATGGGATTGGGGCAAAGCCTTCGGGACCCCCAATCTTTGATAGGAGGGAAACCACGGGGTAACATCCCTGGGTCAGATTGCGGGAGAGTGTGTCGGAGTGGTGCTGAGGTGTCGTCCACCAGACGGCGGTCTCCTTGGGTTAACCTGAGGCGGTCCCTTCGGGTGGGTGCCTGGAATGTCCTATCCCTAAGAGAGGATGATCACCTGTCTCTGTTATCATCTGAGCTCAAGCGTTTGGACATCGGGATTGCAGCTCTCTCTGAGGTTCGGAGACCGGATTGCGGCGAGATAATGGTGGGTGGTTACACCTACTATTGGTCTGGTCGCTCTGATGGTTACCATACCCAAGGAGTTGCTGTAGCTGTGTCCAATAAGCTGACCCCAATGATAATTGAGGTAACACCGGTCAACGAGCGTATTATGAGATTAAGGATTCGTCACTCCTTAGGTGTCATTTCCCTGGTCTCTATTTATGCTCCGACTGAGGCGAGTGATCTTACCGTGAAGGATGCATTCTACGCCACACTCGAGTCTGTGGTTGATCAGTGCCCCAGACGAGATACACTTCTAGTCTTGGGGGATTTCAATGCATCGACTGGAACTGATAGGGATGGTTATGAGGTGTGTGTTGGTCCCCATGGGTCAGGAACTATGAACCAGAATAGCACTAAGTTCCTTGACTTTGCAAGAAGTCATGGACTTAGGGTGGCTGGTTCATGGTTTCAGCGCCCGCAAGCTCATCGCTGGACTTGGTATTCCAACGCTGGTGGTGTGGCAAAGGAGATTGACCATGTCCTCATTGACGGTCGTTGGAGGATGATCCAGAACTGCAGGGTCTACCGGAGTGCTCAGTTCCTCAATACTGACCACAGGCTTGTTGTAGCAACTCTAAAGCTGCACCTTAAATCCTGGAGAATGGTACCATCCCAGCCTAGGCTGGATGTTGCCAAGCTCAGGGATGAGAGAGTAGCTGAGGAGTTTGCGAACAGGCTGAGTGGACACTTGGGGGTCTGGGTGCTTTGGGGGGTCCTGAAGAGTTGTGGAGCACCTTCAAGACCACCGTCCTTGATGTTGCCGGTGGATGCCTTGGAGTTCACCGCAGGGCAAAGAAGAATTTTGTCTCTCAAGGGACACTGGATACCATTGACCAGAGTCGCAGGGCCAGGCTGAATGGCAGAGCTGAGCTGTTCAGGGAGCTGAGGCGTAAAACTGTACGTGCACTGAGGGTGGACAAGGAGGCCTATGTGCGAGGAATCTGTGAGGGGGTAGAGCATCACCTGTGGACAGGTGATTCTCGTCCCGCTTACAGGGGAATTCGCGCATTACGTTCATCCAAGCCCATCCCTCGGAGCACTGCAGTTCGAGCAGAGAGTGGTAGGCTCTTGACAGAGGAGTCTGAAGTGAAGGCCCGCTGGGCCGGTTACTTTGAGCGGTTGTACCAGGCTGATCCCCCAGCTGTCGAGTTGGACGTCAAGGGTGTTACAATCCCTGTTGCTGACCCTCGAATCAACTGTGGTCCACCATCGCTTGTGGAAACACGGGCTGCGGTGAACCAGTTGAAACGGGGCAAAGCTCCAGGGATCTGTGGCATCCATGCTGAACTTCTCAAGGCTGGTGGAAATGCTGCACTCGCGTCGTTGCATGCAGTTTTGTGCTCTGCCTGGAACACAGGCATCATCCCAACTGACTGGAAGAGGGGCCTCGTTGTCCCTCTCTGGAAAGGGAAGGGTGATCGCCAAGACTGCAACAACTACCGAGGGGTGACGCTGCTCTCAGTGCCGGGCAAGGTCTTTGCTCGGATAATTCTTGATAGGGTTCGCCACCATCTGCTTGAGCACCAGCGTCCAGAGCAGTCAGGCTTTACACCAAAGAGGTCAACGATTGACCGTATCCTTGCACTTCGTGTCCTCACTGAACGCAGACGAGAGTTTCGGCAGGGGCTGCTTGCAGCCTATGTTGATCTCTGTAAAGCGTTCGATTCAGTGAATCGGGATGTCCTCTGGAGGATTCTTGGTCTTCGTGGGGTGCCACCGAAACTGATCGATCTGATGTCTGAACTCTACTCTGGTACTGAGAGTGCTGTGAAGTGTGGTGGTACCGCCTCTGACTTATTTCCAGTTGTTACTGGAGTTCGTCAGGGATGTGTACTTGCCCCCACACTTTTCAGCACTTGTATGGACTGGATTTTTGGGAGGATGTCGGAGAGATCAAGTTTCGGTGCATCGTTTGGCAATGTCAAGATCTCGGACCTTGATTTTGCAGATGATGCAGTCATCTTTGCGGAGACTTTAGACATCCTCTTGGGGGCCCTCGAGGTGCTGAATGAGGAGTCGGAGCCGTTGGGATTACGGATTTCTTGGGTCAAAACAAAGATCCAGGCTTTCGGTGACATCTTGGATGCTGCTGTCCTGTCTGTGTCTGTTTGTGGTGAGGATGTTGAGGTCGTGGATAGATTCACTTACCTTGGCAGTGATATTCATGTCTCCGCAGGTTGTGAGCCGGAGGTCAATAGACGTCTGGGTCGGGCCTGGGGAGTCATGGATTCACTGGATCATGGGGTGTGGCGCTGCCGGTACCTGTGCGGGAGGACGAAAGTCCGAGTCTTCAGGTCCTTGGTACTTCCAGTCTTGCTCTATGGGTGCGAGACTTGGACTTTGACCAAGGATCTGAGACGGAGACTTAATTCCTTTGGTACCAGGTCTCTTCGGAGAATCCTTGGCTATCGCTGGTCGGATTTTGTGTCCAACGAGCGGTTGCTGAGAGAGACTCGGATGAGATTTGTTACCTGCATAGTCCGTGAGCGTCAGCTGCGGCTGTATGGACATGTGGCTCGTTTTCCTGACGCTGATCCTGCTCACCAGATTCTCTCAGCGAGGGAGTCTCATGAGTGGAGGAGGCCAGTGGGCCGACCACGTGCCTCATGGTTGCAGCAGGTTGACCATCATCTCAAGGAGATGGGGATGGGCCTGGCATCTGACTGGGGGATGGCCAGACGGAGGCCCCTGGAGTACCGGCGGAAAGTGGACGCAGCGACGCGCTGTTCTGGCACATGCTCCCATACCTGACCTGACCTTAACCCCTTATCTTCCACACAAGCATTATCTAACCGGTATACTGCATAATATTGGCAGTTTTATGACAACTAAACATTTATATCAGAATAAGAAGCTTTTCTGAGTTTAGTCATGATAATCATTTGCTTGGAAGTTGTTTCATTCTCATGGTGGGCAGTTAAAGATTTATCTGCAGTAGATTTCACAAATTAGTCATGCAGACAAATATAACCTGACACACCCCCCTAGGAGAGCTTTCACCTGTGTGCCTCCAGGATTTTCTCCACCAGAACATCACCGATGCTGTTGTAAATGGTCTTGTCATCTGAACAACTGATGAAGAACTGGTTCTGCACAAGGAAACAACATCAGTCATTGGGTGTTACAGGACAGAGAGTGAATAGGTCGTTCACACAATTATTATTACAAAGTCACTTTATAGCTAAACCAGCAACTGCATCCCATCTGCTAGCATTCAGCGCATTTCGAAAAGGGTGAGCCACTGTGTGCTGGTATCTTGGGCCAAGTTATTTCCATAAGATGCATAGGCACTGCAGGTTTGGCAGAGCTGAGGCCCAGTAATGTTGCAACAAGAAGAACAAATTAATGATTGGATTACAGCCAAATATGCATTCATTGCAGAGAACCAGATACTGTACAGCTTTATAATATTGCATGATAATATTTTAACCAATTTTATCATATGAGAATTACAATGCTAGATAACTTGATTGGAACATTTTCACAACTGTGACTGATTGAGAGCAAGCAAACAATACAGTGTCCATTTAATGATTAGTTATTCCTCAAGGTCACAATCTGTTACCACGCGCATTCAATGCAAAGCGGGGTTAAGCGATTGGTTCACTTTGTCTGTCCGTAAGTCGATATCAGTCGATATCAGTCGATGATGATTTCAATTGAATTATATATTTTAAACATTGCAGAATATGAATCGGAACACGAACCTGCACTTTAGCAGTACTTTGGCTCTAAATTTGGCAAATTGTCCGGAATCTCATCCCGAGCGCACATGCACACTTGCTGTGAAGCAATAATTGCTTCAGTCTGTCTGTCTAGCAGTCAAACAAAATTCAAAATCATTCCAAACAGGAAAACTTACTGTTTTTGAGGGATGTCATAAAGGACACAAATAACAGACGTGAATAACTAATATAACATGTTATATAAGGTGGTGTAAAAGACGGTGCATCAAAGGTGATAAACTTTGGATTAAATGTTTTTTTTTTCCTGCAACCTTTAAAACTTTTATTTTGTTTCAAATGAATTATATATTTTGAATACTGTAAAACACAATTCACCTTGTTTGCACTTCCTAAAACCTCCGGTTTACCAGAACTAAAACAAAATTTTACGCACTCTCGACCAATCAAATTTTCCACGCACACTCTGATGGTGGAGGAACAGTGAGATTCAAACAAAATGGTGGAGCCCAGCAATACAAAGACAGAGGTAACTTCGTCCAATAAAATCTGTCTGCTTCGTGTATCTTTTTTTTTAATCAAAGATCATTCAAAAATCATGTTTCTCTGAGAGGAGTTGGCAGAAAGTTTGTAATTGCACAAATGCATGGATACACCTTGATGGTGATGAGAAACACATCTCAGTGTTGCATCATCAGCTCTGGACTGTTCTGTTTGACCAATTTAGCTTTATATGTTTACCATAGCACCAGTAATTCAAAGTTCATGACGAAATGGAATATATCCTTCAATTTAGCAGTAATTTGGTAAAATTGTATGCCATCTTGGCCAATCAAATTTGCCACTCTCAGGGAGGGGGAACTTCGAAATTCTTCTTCTTCTAAAAACACATTAAGTTCTGTTTCTCACAACTGCATTGGGCAAGGTGTTCTATGAACTCTGTAGTTTGAATTCAAATATCCATGAAAAGGTTGAGGTTGTGGTGAGGCAGAGCTAGGAGCTTTACTTGTGTATGTGGTACTTGCCTCAATGTATACGTAGTGCTGGCTTTCCTTGATGGCCCATAGGTATGCCTCCAGGATGGACTTCTCGTGTCCACGGAACCCAGCTGACCATTCACTCACCGAGCGCAGCACCTGAACGTGATCATATTATGACCCACTCACTTTCACAATGTGACAAACATAACCGAACATTGCATATTCAACACTTCACCTTCCCATTATTTCCATTGTGGTGCCTCCAGTACTCTTTGAATACCTGTATGTCAGCTGATATTGCACCCCGTATGGTAAAGGGCAGGTGGTCAGCTGTGGCGAAGGACTTTGGTACCAGGTCTGGAAAGCTTGCAATGGACTGCTTCTGTTTGACCCTCTTCACAGTGGGTAAAGGAAAAGTAATGGTGCAAAAAGTGAGTGAAACCCTTTTGAAACACAAAATAAATTGAAGATGCTTCAACACTAAAAAAATGTGCAATAAAAATAGAGAGGAACAGAAGGTTATTGGAGGCCTGCAAGTGGAATTCTTTGACTGGACGCATTCTGGAATCCTGGGTAGTGTGGAGACAAATGCCGTCAGACAGGCTCTAGATCACCGAAAGGTCAACTCCAGATATATCATCTGGTTAGTAAGCGAAGTCTAAAACGGTGGAATAGAAACTTTGAAAACTGCACCAAAGTCGTGGCAAGATGGCAATCGAAAGAGACATTAGACAGGGAGACACAACCATACTCTGTTCAGAGTGTTGGTGATGTCTAAGCTGTCTCCTTGGCTATTGGACACAATCCTGAACAGGTCACCACTCCAACACAGGATACCAGCAAGCTGGTACTCATTTTACCAACCCCAGAAGAATGCCAGGCAGAATCAACTCAACCTGGTATTAATTCAACAGCCAAGTGGGATTTGAACTCAGGATCCCAAGCCCACCACCCTAACCATGAAGCCAACACCAGGCATATACACAAGTCCACACATATGAATAGATCCGGATCACTTGGAAAGAGTTATAAAGATATGAACACAGAGAAGGATGGACAGGAATTGTTGCAAATGAAATTTAGAAATAAAAAGTAAATCACATCTTGTAAGGCAAACCACCTTTGCTTGTGAAAAGGCAAGTTTGTAAGAGTGTAATATCAACAATAATGTATTGCAGTGAAATATGGTGTTTCACAAATAAGTCTTTAACAAATGACCAGACCCAGCAGCCTTATGGTTAGAGCTTCCAGTGGCAGTTTGACAGGTTGGCCGTTTGAACCCTGACTGATTCATACCAAAGAGATAAAATGGCACATGCTCATTCCTGGCTTAACACTCAATATTTAAATAGGACAGAGCACAGACAAACAACCATAGCTTGGCAACCATGGCACAGGATAAATGGGCCTAATGGCCTCCTTCTGCATTTAGGTTCCTTGTAAGGGAACCCAAGTTTAAGAAGATGGAGCAAAAACTCATCACTGAATGGAGAGCCGTGGAACGATATCTCAACGTGAGAGACAAGAAGAGAAGCCAATTTGAATGAAACAGAAAGCGGGATTCAACGACATTATTGGTTCAAATTCTAAAACTGAACTGAAGAGAAGCCTGAAATACTCGAGACAAGACAAAATAAAATAAGAAATGAAGCATGAATACATTTTACAATGACAGCATTTGAAACAACAAGGCAATAACTGTACAAGTTGATTTATATGTATTAAGGATATGGAGGAGATCATCACAGAAACAAATGGGAACAGCAGTCAGTGGAGTGCATACCTCCGGCAGGCTGAACAGTTTATGTTTTGTATCACACAGATAGGCAGCATCTGCATCCAGAATTCCAAAATCGAATCGGCTGGTTCTTGTCATGTACTCATCCACCAAGTTTCATAAAAATCCATCCACAACTTTTTGAAATATGTTATATATCGTTTTTGGCCCTCTCTCTCAATGGTGAAGAATCACTTAGGAGATTAAAAAAAAAACATTATTGTATCCGGATCTGGATCATCAGGCAAATCGAATCGATTTGTCTTTGTCACACACCCAACCTGTCCACCAGGTTTCGTACGAATCCGTCCATGACTTTTTGAGATATCCTGTTTACAGACAAACAGACAGATAGCCAGGGGTGAAAATATAATCTCTGCCCACCTTCAGTGGTGGAGGTAAACATCGGTGCATCAAGTTATCTCAAGCCAATTGGGACAGTTCTAAGATATAGTCACAAGATGTTGATCAGGGTGTAAGCTATCTAGTATGACGGGAAACGTAATGGTGCATGCCCAAGAATAGGCAAGCAATATGAAAAACTGACAGTTCAGTTTGTAATGCACTCTCTTAGCTCTCAACGCTTGCATTTAAATCAATGTAAAACCACCATCAAGTTGGTAGTGTGAGGGAAGTGGTGGCGTTATTTATTTGGAGGCCCCATGAAAATCTCAGTCGTGGTCCAGTGGGAATCCCTGTTGTCATACTAAAATTTCCAATTTGGTGTCTGTCTTTCTCTGCATGTCTGTGGCAGATGCATTTGGTAGTTAATTATCCAATCTCAAGCAAACTTGCCAGGGGGACTAATTGTGTCATACGATAAAAGATGTAGCTATATTGTTTACCGCCACCCCACCCCCAATTCCCCCCTCCCCGGGGTTCGGAAGATGGCACGAAAGCAAATTCTCTACCGCTTGTTGTGTAATGAAAATGAAGTTAATTCTGAGTGATTTTCAATCATTTTTGCCTTCTCTTGAGCTATCTTTTGCTTTTGAGCACTGTTCGGGTAATTTCTTTCAACCTTTTGCTGCTGCTGACAGGATGTCTAGAGGTACGCATACTCGCCTCTAAGCTGTCTATCCTGGGTTGGATTCCCGACCTAGCTATAAACAAACTGTCATCCTGGTGTTTCACATGCAGGGTGATTCATCAATGTCTGTGCCGTCCCATGGATGGATGTTAAACTGGGTGTCAAATCTGCTGGCATTAGTTGGTGGATGTTAAAGATACCTTGGTGTCCTTTATAAAAAGTAGGCGAGCTATCGCCACCACCATGAATAAATTACAAATTCCTGCCCGAACCAGCAGAGGGAACTGCATCAGCGGGACAGCCACACCATCAACCAATGATGACAGCTCGGCCTTGTGCTGCAGACGAATGAAGAAGAATCTTTAGCTGGTCTAACACATTGATGAAACAAATAGGGGCAATTTCCCTGGGCTTATTGCTTTACAAAACCAGGGAACCACTGGAGTGCATAGATGACCCACGGAATATGTAACGGAGAACAAAGGAAATACCTATTTTGGGTGGCAAACCCCTGATCTTTTTTTTTAATGCCATGAACAAGCTTTAGTAGATCATGCGTGATGAAAGTTGTGGTTAAGTTTCATCGAAATTGTGTGTGTAGTTTCGGAGAAGAAAGCAAATACCTATTTTGGGGGTCAAACCTGGACCCACTTAGACCCTGATTTTGTAATGCTGTGAACAAACTTTGGTACATCACGGGTGATGAAGGTTGTGGTCAAGTTTCATTGAAATCGTTTGTGTAGTTTCTGATATGAAGATCCGAGTGTTGACATACAGCCGACTGCTTGAAGGACACCGCATGATGCTCATACCTCCCCTGAAGTATGTTACAGGTGAGCTTAAAAAAAACAACTGCAAAGTTCCGTGGTGGTGCACACGAGTTAGGCCATTTACCAATGAGGGGTTGTTTTGTTGATTGTACAATGAGTCGTAGTGTGGATTTGCTGAACAATATCGATTTGTATTGACATTCGGCATTTTCCACATTTTTTCTCATTCTCGTTGCATTTGTATACTACATTAAAGGTAGTTATTATTCCACTTAGCCCGCTTTCTCTATCACCTCACCCCATAATTTTTTAATAGTCTTGTCAGATTAAACAACAGGGGGAATTTTTTTCTTTTACCAATTCATCACGTGACATTTTTTTCCTTGAGTTGGAGTAGTGTTTGTTTTGCACAGTGTTTAACACCACTCACAAGTTGATGTGTTTTGTCAGCAGTGTGAGACCCCCCTCTCCCACACTACCACCACCCTCGGTGCCCCATCTCAACAGATTGTGCACCATGATCAGTTGCATGGGGGCCCTTGTTGCCTCGGGACTCCATGCAATTGCATGGGTTGCATGGCCCTAACGTCACCTCTGGGTGGGGGTGGCTGTATCGTCACCTTTCAAAGGGGACGTTTAAGTGAATTAACTTTTGTGTCGCATCGACTCATGGGTGTTAAAATTGTTCGAGAACCTTGTCAACAAAGTAGGCTTTTTGGCTTGTGCATGTTAGTAGGAATGGAGAGGTGGGATCAGAGGAGGGAAAGGCAACTTGTCGACATAATAAATAGATAGCCTCTGAAAGAGAAACAGCTAAAGTAATGGCCATAGGAGAGGGAAGTAGTTGCATACTTTTGTGAAGTTCCATCTCTGTATGAAGTGACGTGAAACGTCTCGTGCCGACGCACCGTGGACCGCGACACCAATGTCATGCCAAGGCATGCGCGGTGTCCGGAAACGGTCGATGAAATCTATGGCATAGAGAAAAAAACTTTTAATTTCATCACCATTATGAGGTTTTATTTTGATTAATTGGAAGTGCATTATTACAATTGTACTTATACTGATAAGCACAATTTCAACGAGTTATGATCGGTAAAGGGGCATGAGCAATGATTGAAGGCACAGAAAAGGTACATCAAACAGGAGGAGCAAAATATAATGAAGGAAGGAGGCTTACCATCGAATGGTTTGTCCAGCTGCTCAAAGTCTTTGAGGATGAAGTTGCAGTAATCCTTACCATGCCAGTACCGAGCTTGACCGAAGACCTCAACAGATACACAAGAATCTGCATGCCATAATCAAACACCCTTTAAGGTTTATCACATGCATAAGGAGCAGATGTTTGTGACAAAGATGCTTCCAAAAATTTATAATAGCAATATGGTGATTTCCTCTTTCGCATAACTTCCTTCTTGTGCAGTGCACCATACATTTAGTTTGAGTGCACATGCAAAGCCTTCAATTTGATAATTTATATCATTGCATTAACCTGTTTGACATTCTCATCTGAACAAATAGCTCGACTTGTTCAGATCACTGGTTCATATCTCATATTCTATGTTGAGTTGTTCATTATCTCCCAATGATCTTGTCCTAGATATAATAAAGAAATCACACAATCTCCTTCAGAATACTGAGACTGCAGAAAAGGTAAATAATAACAATAATATACTATGGCTCTGCTTTAGGTTTGCATAAATCTGACCTCATGGAAAAGGCACAAGAATTGCTCAAACATATCAGAACAATCCCTTACTTGGATGACAGCTGCTTCAAAAGGTTCTCTGAATAAGGTACTCACAGTCAGTTAAGACTGCACGAGAACCACCACCACCACCACTACCACTACTCCCAGTACTACTATAATAGACCCACTTAATCCTCCAGTCTTTGTGGGGTCAGCAATGGGGGAAGTTTGGCTGGCCTAACCAAGCTCTTTCACAACATGGCTGGTCAGGTCTGACATTCCATTGTCGCCGATTTGTTCCGGAATTTGTAGTTTGTTCAAGGTTCTGGCATTAACTCGCCTACTTTTTGTTAAAGACATTATCACATCTTTAATGTCCACAACATGCTAGCAGAGGGGATAACTGGCTGAACATCCAACAAAGAGATGGCACATTTTGTGATGTCACACTCCGCCTGTGAAGCACCAATCGGACAGTGTGTAGATGGGTTGGGAATTGAACTAAGAAGAGCCAGCTCAGAAGTAAGGGTGCTACTCATACATCTACAACTCTCAGACCTCATAATGATCATCCAAGATCATCCAACAAATACATTTTAAAAAAATATACAGCTTTATAGAATTGACTATCATAAGCCCATGGTAAAAAATATCACAATATAAAAACAGAAAAAAAGAAGCCTTTTATTTTTGCGCTGGTTGAAAGAGTTCAAAAATTGGAGGTTGTATATTTCAAAAATGGGAGGTTGTATTATGGGAAGACCCTCTCATGGACAGGTCTTCACTACTCCAATGGTTGGCAGTGAGTGTCCCAGAAGCAGTAGGGAAAAGAGAGTGGCATTTCTATATGTGAAGGAATTGCTTGCTTCGCTGGTGAGTTGCTCAGATAGCAGAGCACTGGTACAGTCCATTACAGGACCTGGGGTTGGTTCCTGGTCTGGGCATGTAATTTTCCCACACATACATATGTTTGCTTCCTGTTCATTTATAATTATATACTGTGTGTGTGTGTGTGTGTGTGTGTGTGTGTGTGTGTGTGTGTGTGTGTATATATATATATATATATATATATATATATATATATATATATATATATATATATATATATATATATATATATATATATATTTACAGACACTGCTGTGCAAATTTTTTTGACATCAGGAAACTAAAACTTTGTGTTCAATGCAAATACAGTACACCTTTATGAAAAAGAAAATCTCATTCAAATAATCGTATTTACATGCAAAATACCTTGATATTAACTAATAGCGAGTATTTCCACCCTTTTCCTTCAAAAGCATTGAAATTCTTCTGGAGACGCTTTCAATTTTTTTTTTTTGTTATAAACTCTTGTGGAATGGTGTTCCACACTTCTTCCAAGACCATCGAAGGTTCTGGGATTCTTTTTTGGTTTCTTCATCCAAATAGTCTCATACAGCTTCAATGATATTGAGATCTAGGCTTTGAGGAGGCCATCCTCTTTCTTATGGAAATTTATTACTTCAGCTGAGTGTTTTAGATCTATATCTTTCTGTAAGATGAAGTTTGGACCAATAATTCTTGCATCCCTGGGTATAGATTGGTGGATTAAAATTTGTTTGTACCTTGCTGCAGTCAATATACCAGCAATTTTCATTAATTTTCCAATGCCACATGAGGATATGCATCCTCAAACTTGAATTGAACCTCATCCATGCTTAATTGTTGGCTTCAAGTTAAGTTTTAGTTTTCGTCATCTCACATACTATCTTCGATGAAATCCAAATAAATTAATCTTTGACTCGTCGCTCCAAAACACCTTTGAACATTTTTCCATGGTCCAATTTCTGTGCACTGGTGCATAATTTAACTTTTTAGTCTTGTTCCTCTTCCTTGTCAGAGGTTTTCTTAGTGCAACACCTCCATTAAGTACTTTTTTTCAAAAGTGACCTTCATACTGTTGATGAATGTATAATCACACCTTCTGCCAGTTCTGTTGTTAATTCAATGCTCGTCTTCTTTCTATTCCTAAAGGATATTATCTTCAAGTGTTGCTCATTTTTGTTAGATGGCTTTTTGGGTCTTCCAGTCCCAGGTTTGTCAATTACAGATGATATTTCACTGTACTTGTTGATTATTCTTTGGATACCACACCTTGATAATTGAGTATGTGAAATATTCCACTTAATGTTTCTCGTTCTTTCTGCAGAAATAAAATTATATCACTATCTTATACTGAAATTTTAGCCATTTTATTTTCAGCTAACAATTGATCCTGAGAGACCTGTATTCCATCGTCGGAAAAGTGGGCTTTTATTTTATGGATTATAGAGAGGAACACCTGATGCTAATTATCATATACACCTGACAATGAGTCATCAATTATATTCGATTGGCAAATGTGATGGATTAGCGACAACACTTCAAATTACCTGCTCATGTTTAGTTTCCTTTGAGTTGTGATCACAAGTTTTTGAAGATTCTGATCAATGTGAATGAAAGATTACTAAATGACAAGCTTGGTTTCTTCTCTCCCAAACTAAGCTGTATTAATAATAGTTAAGATTATTATAAGAGTAGAAAACACTCGTGGAGGATTTCAGGAAATTGTTGATTCTCATAATATCCATATATTTAAACTCCTGGAAGTGTGTCAGAATTTTTGCACACCAGTTTATTTCTTTACTCATCATATTTACTGCACACATTGAAAAATAAGAAATATGTTGGTGAGTCTTGAACTGTTATGAGTATCTAATTTTAAGAACATTTTGAATGCTGCTCATACTTATTACTTCCCTCACATATGTGAAAGAAAGTTTATAAATCATCGTTATTGTTTGGTTTCATCTATAAAGAAATGGGTGGATGTGGTGATAAAAATAGGAAGAACATTTTAAGTTTAAAATCCCAGGCTGGAAAGCAATAATTTTAAACGATGGCAGAATGAATAATAATGGAAGGTGGGAACGAATGTGCTCAGTGTTTGTTACCCACCTGCAGAAAGTTCCATATTTGTTCGTGCACCTCTCTTATTTCGTCGTGGTGACCTTCCTCGTCTTGGACGCCACTCTGTAAAAAATGACGAAAACTATACTTCATGTTCCATATAGAACTAGTAGCATTCGTAGAATACATTCTTGCCTCGTGCACTCATTCTGAACAAAAATACCATCGTTAACTAAATAAACATGCTACTACTGTGGCCCACGACTATAATGACCAAGATACCATATCATCCATGGTAGGTTGTATATTATATTTTATGGATTCTATTCTATTATGTCACATACATTGCTATTTTCCCAAGCTTTATTGATTAAACTGGACAATTAAAAAAAAAAAACTTTTCGTCTGCTATTAAGGGGAATGCAGGTGTTCTTGGCTAAATCTGGGCTACTGATTACAAATCTGCAGTCAGAATTTAGCCAGCACGTCAGGTTTTCAAAATATGGAAATGTATTAACGATACCCAACATGCTATATGAATTCCAAACTTGATACATTCTTAAAATATATAAATTGCATTTAAACATTTTAGAATCAAGTTATTAACGCCTCTCAGCACAGAAGCAGCATGTAACATTGTACTGCCACGTGGTAAATTTTACATAAAATTCATAACTTGGTCAGTTTTCATCCATTTTTAATAATTTAAAGTGCATTCTAAAGCTCTTGTTATGAGAAATAATATTATACAACAGCTGTATTGCTATAATTGAAACAAAAAATACACCAAAAAATTAATTTATGATCACTCAAAATCACCCACCAGGGAAAGCTACTGTAATTGGACTATATATATATATATATATATATATATATATATATATATATATATATATATATATATATATATATATATATATATATATATATATATATATATATATATATATATATATGGTTTACAGAACCGCAACAATATGTGTGAAGTTTCGCATCGATCTGTCAAGCGATTATGGAGAAGATTTATTACGTTTTTTTGTTTTCAATCCAATACGGCCACCAGATCACATGACCGATGACGTCATAAATTTAATTCTTTACTCACATGGCGGGTCGTAGATATGAAGTTTCGATTTTTCTGATAAGTTTTAAATTCAACCAATTATGGCTGCAATACCACTTCACCGATGATGTCATCGTTATCACCCTATATCCCATGGGGGAGTTGAGGACATATGCCAAGCTTCATTTTTTTTCATTGAGCAGTTTCAAAGATGTCCAATTTTTTCCACTTGGGGAGCGCTCTATAAGCTGATTGATAATGGAACACACCCCCGACGTCCTTGAGGCATTCTATGTTTATCGCGTTCTCCACAGACAAACAAAACTGAGGCCTATCAACTTGTTGGCTTCTCGGTAAAGTGCTCAAATGAGTCTTTAGGCATGAATGATGGATCTCATTGCCTGTCCGATTTTTCTCGCCAAAAGATTTTGTGGACTGTACAGGGATTGTTTATAACATCTATTGGGGCCTAAAATGTCATTTCTCCCAGGCATCACACTTCACAACACAAGTGTGAAGTGCAATATTGCCCCCGACACCCTTACGACCAAATTGTGACCTTTATTCGATGCATAACCCCATTCGTAATGCATGCTCGCTCTAATCTGTCTATCCTGGGTTTGAATCTCGACCCAGCTATAAACTATCATCCCGGTGTTTCACAGGCAGGGCGTTTCATCAATGTGCCATCCCTTGGATGAACATAAAACTAGAGTACCGTCTGCTGGCATAAGTTGGTGGATGTTAAAGATCGCATGGTGTCCTTTGCGAGGAGTAGGTGAGCTCTGAACGAATTCCAAATTCCTGCCTCTCACCTTAGTTAAACGTAAGGCCTGGGCAGCAGGTCCGTGAAAGACTTGGCCCAAGCTTCCCATGGCCAACTCAACAAGAACATGGGAATAATTGTGGCCATTAACGAATATTAATAATAATAATAACCCACTGCCATCTGCATGCCCCACTGTCACTGCCATCGCCATCCCACCTGGTCGCCACCCCCCTGGACATTCCCTCAAGGAGTGGGTGTTCGTAGTGTTTCCAAATTAGAAAAAATTGCTCCATTTCTGTGTTTATTGTGAACGATAATATGTTTGGCTTTGTAACATATTACACTATGATGAAATAGGGCAAGGTGGGGCAACACAGCAGATGATTCATTTACTGTCTGATGGGATAATACAGACTCACCCTTGAGCTGTCTGGTCTGGGTTTGATTTCTGACTCGACTATGATAAAAGATCCCACGGTGTTTTTCACAAAGCATAGACGATTTATCTCAAGCACTTTGAGCAATTTCAAATTGCTGTCCTGCCTAACTCTACAAAGTCCAACTCCAAAGTTGGGGTCCTGGTAGCACTGATCTTGGGGAAGTGATATGATTGTGAAACTTGGTCAGGATAAGTAAAAACAACAACATTCCTGTAAGATATGGACAGCAGCCTCTGCAGGCCTCAAAAGGAATGGACACACAGCCAGGCAAAAGCTGGACATGATGGACAACGATCCTGGATTCAGTTCTTTCATCATGGATAACCCTTTGAAGACTTTGAACATCAAGAAGAGGCAGATGCAGCTCATGACCCTGCAGATGATTTACTTAAACTGGACCAGGAAGTAATAAAAGTGATGAGACTAATTGTATGTGTGAAGAAGATTGGCAGCATCTTATTGATATCACAATGGAATGGGTCACCAGAGTTTTAATGACTGCCAGCTCGTATTGAGTGATCGTAAGTGCAGAAGGCAATGTGTCAGGCAACTCTATCCCTGTTCCGAACTTAGCACTCAAAAATCCCCATAAACACACACACACACATCATGCCTGTGCTTTATCCACATCCTATTAACCCCCAATCTTTTCTCTGCTCACCCATATTCTCACCATTAATAATAATAATAATAATAATAATAATAATAATAATAAGTTAACATCTACATCCCTTTAACATCTCCAGACATGGCATTTGACATAGGTGCTGGAAAACATTGGCTTACTCATCTCATTGGTTCTACAAGCAAGTTGCCCGTGCCCGCATGCGATTCTAAACGGGGTAGGGATGGAAGCAAATGGCAACCAGAGAGTTGGTGTCAAAGCCACCCAATGCTCCCCTGTTTATACATTTATCGTTTTTAAAAGACTCGTCTAAAAATTAATATTTTTTATAAAGCATTGCAGTGAAGTCCGATCCAAATAATTTTAAAGCAGTATATGTATTTGTATATTGTAATCAGTAACAAGAGCGCAAGTGAGCACAATATACACCCGAACAAGAAGGTATATAAAGAATTGTGCTACTACATGGAAAACAGCATCCTGGTTGCCATGGCAACCACTTCAGATGACGAACGTATGTCGCGACACACCGTCTCCACAGTCTGTACCTATGTACCAAATATGAAACGTGAAAGTTGAAAACTTTGGGAGTTAGAGTGCAGACAGGAAAGGACAGACAGACAGACAGACAGACAGACAGACAGACAGACAGACAGACAGAGACAGACAAAGACAGTCAGACGGACGGACGGACGACCGGTATCACATAATACGCCCCGATATATATATATATATCTCGGGCGTATAAAAAATAGTGTGGTAGATTAAAACATTACAAAGGAAAAAATAACTTGCACCAAAAATTTTAATATTTTCACACGCACACTGACGTTGACGCTCACGCTCACGCTGGGGGTATCGCTATCGCTCTCTGTTCTTCGAACAGGCGAGTTAAAAATGTAAATGGCGTCTTCTGTCATCGAGCTGGCAAGCTGGAAGCAACTATTCGCATTTATGAGCACATCTGATGCAATTCAAATGTTCTAATGGTGGCGACGTGCTCCATTTGAAATGGTTTCTTCGATATATGTAGCTTTTTGATGCTTGAGTCCATAATAAAAATTGGTAGTGGTGTCAAAGCCAGTGACCAATTGCCAATTAATAGTAGGATGGCGTGAATCATATGGATTATATTTCATGTGGATTATTTGCTGGAGGGGCATTATTAACCCCGTTGGACTTAGTCCGAAACGGGGGCTGATGGGTTTGGTCTCGATTTTTGTGTCCGTGCGTGCATCTGTGCATTCGCAACCATATCTCTGACATGTATGGACCAATTTTATTTGTACTAGGAAAGAAAACAAAACATCATAGTGTACATATGCACGTCATTTTTCTTCGAGTTCAGATCTAAGATGGCCGACTGGCAGCCATTTTAGTTATAAAAAAATCCGATGCTGAACACGTCCTCAACCATTTATCGGACATACATATATCGATGTTGTTCAAACATGGCACACAGATAAAATGGCTTACGTGTTCCCGTCATTTTTTTTCGAGATCCGATCCAAGATGGCTGATGGCGGCCATTTTCTTACTCAAATGTGTCCCCAACCATTTCTCAGACATGCATGGTCCAATTTTATTCAAATTTGGCAAAAGCAAAGCACATGATGGCATATACGTCTAACTCACTATATTTTGCGATCTGATAAAAGATGGCCAACTGGTAGACTGGGAGCCATTTTAGATGTTAAAAAAAACCCCGGCATCGAATACGTTCTCAACCATTTCTCAGATATGCATTTACTGATCTTGTTTGACCTTGGCAGACAGACAAGTGTAATGTACTGAATGGAAGATGCTTAGCAGGCAGACACGATGTGGAGGAACAGTCGAGCCGGGCTGTGGTGCACAAGCACGAGCGCGAGCGTACTCTGCCCGTGGCTCTCCTTTATTGCGTATTAGCACACTCACGAGCCGCGTTCGACTCCAGCATTACTACGACGCCTCAGGCGGCGCGCACACCTTATATCCCTTGCAGATACGATGACCACTCCGACCACTCCCACACCACCATGCCATTCCCCGTAGGCCCGCAGACTCCACCACACTCCTCCCCCCTATAACTGTGATTATTAAATGATCACTATTACAAGAAGCATAAACAACACGAAGGACTTCGGTATAATAACCATGAAAATAAAATGAAAACAGCGAAGTATAACAGCACACCACATCATATAATGCGTGAAAGCGGGTTAATGGAGCTGCCCCGACCAGATTCCGAAGACACAGCACCTCCCAAACTCTGGCCGCGTTACCGATATGAAGCAGCAAGGCGAAAAGCACAGCAGCCCTACACAGCGAAAACGCCCCCAGGCGGCTCATGCTGACATGGCCCTCGCCGAGGTCGTGGCGATCTTTCGAGCCAACCTCCCCCGGCACCATCAAACGCCTCCGGCCCACTCCCCCCAGGCAGACCCGACATAGATAAACATTCCGAGGCCGGAAGCCCGCTGTCTGGAAGCCGTGGCGCCAGCGGCAGCCTTGATCGACCTTGGCCGGGGGCGCTGAACAGCGCCGCTGGCTGTACGCACTTAATGCTCCAAAACAACCCACGCACCACAATCAGTTGAGACGCCAACGCCCGTCTAAATGGCCTTGAGCGAACACAGCGAGCTGCGCTCGCAACCAGAGGTGGGGGTAACGCCGACCAGTGCACCAGTCTTGGTTCCGAGTTGATCTCTGAGACCCACCCGGCAGCTAGACGGTAACAATTCCATTTAAACCACACTTCAATCATAGGCTCGTTATAAATCACTACGAACATTATTCGAAGCATTGCAAACTCATTTTTCCGTACAGCGCGCTTTTTTGATAAAATCCCAGCACATGACAAAGCAACTACCTGCGGCCCGGGACAATGGAAGGCCAACCCAACCTTTTTATTCGCCACCACTGCTCCCAAAGCCCCCACATCACATTGATCATAATACCAACCCCATTGACTGATCTCCGCCAAATCCACTTTCACACGAGAACTGCTGGCATTTATTTCAACAACGTTAAACTGCATCACTAGAGCAAGGAAAAACACATATGCCATGAACAACAACCCACAACCCACATCACGAGTCCGTTTCTTGGTTGTCAACTCGATGTTGTGACTCGCGACTTCCTTTAACGCTACGGGCTCACCGCAACCTGTTGAAGCTGCTCGAACAACACCGCACCTCGCATCATGCACGCAGCCGACGCACGAGAGCCCATCGCGAGAGCTGGCACGAATCCTGCCGCTCCCGAACCGCACACCGCCGTCGCAGGCAGCAACGAACGGCCGCTCCCGTTGCATCGACGCGGCTCCCGCCGCCAGAACCTCGCCCTTGGTACTCGACGCAAGCATCGAAGAGAGCACCGAGACGTTGGGCACTGTAAGCGGCGCAACCGCTTCGCCGGTGTACGTGCGCGATGCGCGGGCAGCACGAGTGGACTCAATTCGACACCCGATCCGTGCCTCGATCACTTCAACCTCCCCTGCCACTGATCTTGTCATCTCCGGATCAATTGGAAGCAGGTCTTGACCCGGGACGGAAAGATCGCTTCGCACACCGCCATCTATGACTGTAACGATGGGCGATGACCCTCGGCCCACACCCCGTAGACGACCTCGAGTGCTCAGACCGCCGTCCAAGTGATTGCATTGCAACGCTCGCCCACGACCCGCGCCGCAGGCCGTGCGCGTGGCCGTGCGTGCCTGGCCCATCGCGATGACCCCCAGACCATCAACTGTGCCCCGACCATCGAGACCTCGGACATTCTCCAGAGCTTGCGCGACGTCCCACGCCGCGTTCGAGCCGAAACGCGTGTCCTCGTTCTTTAGCCGTGGCTTTGCAGAAATCATTCCCCCGATCCGTCGTGCCTCAACAAAACGAACAGTGAGCGCGGCCGTTGCCCACTCGACGTGGCCGAAGTCGATTCCGACGAAGGCGGGCACGCGTTCGTTTGCCGTGCACCGACCCTCTGCCATGCTCGTGCTGGCGAGACCCTTGGCTCCGTAGCCTGGAAGCGCACGGGTCATTTGCCGCCCTGCACACGCCGATCCGAAGATCCTCGTCAGCCAACTGTAATGTACTGAATGGAAGATGCTTAGCAGGCAGACACGATGTGGAGGAACAGTCGAGCCGGGCTGTGGTGCACAAGCACGAGTGCGAGCGTACTCTGCCCGTGGCTCTCCTTTATTGCGTATTAGCACACTCACGAGCCGCGTTCGACTCCAGCATTACTACGACGCCTCAGGCGGCGCGTACACCTCATATCCCTTGCAGATACGATGACCACTCCGACCACTCCCACACCACCATGCCCTTCCCCGTAGGCCCGCAGACTCCACCACAACAAGGAATGATGTCTTACAAATGAATGTCATTTTTTTTCGAGATCAGATCCAAGATGGCCGACTAGCGGCCATTTGACTTGGAAAAACCCGATGTTGAACATGTTCTCAACCATTTCTCCAACATGCATTTACTGATGTTGTTCAAACTTGGCATACAGAAAAAAAATGATGGCTTACATAAGTACGTCATTTTTTTTTCAAGATCACATGCAACATGGCCGACGAGCAGCTATTTTAGTTGTAAAAAGAACCTGATGTTGAACACATCCTCAACCATTTATCGGAGATGCATTGAATGATGTGGTTCAAACTTGGCACACACATAACGAATGACGGCTTGGATTCGCGTGTCTTTATTTTTCGAGATCAGATTCAAGATGGCCGACTGGCAGCCATTTTCTTATTTAAATGTGTCCTTGGCCATTTCTCAGAGATGCATGGTCGGATTTTGTTCAAACTTGGCACAAGCACAGTACATGGTGGTATACACATGCTCCGCACTTTGTTTTATGATCTGATCAAAGGTGGCTGACTGGTAGACCGGCGGCCATTTTAGTTGTCCATAAATATGGGCTTGCCCTTTAACTCCACTCAACAAAATTACTAAAACAATAGGGGGCTATGACATTTTATGTGTTTTTTACTTGTTTCACTGTGGACACAATCAGTTGTCAGTGGAGCATGAGCACATTGGCTGATCATTATGATTTTACTCCAAGAGTATGTACCCTGGTACAAGTTGTGTCCCGACTATCACTGGTGTGTGTGTGTGTGTGTGTGTGTGTGTGTGTGTGTGTGTGTGTGTGTGTGTGTGTGTGTGTGTGTGTGATGTAAATTACATAATGTAGGTACTGTATGTGCTGAGCGTTCGACGTAAAGCAGATTTTTTTTTGTTATTCCTTTGGAATGTCCTCACTTTGCCAGCTTCATGTACAGACAACAGGGCCGTGGGAGTGGCACAGGCAGAGGTGCAGTTAATGCAAGTGGACAAAGTTATTTCTGGATTAAAGTTTAGACATGACATGCTGGTTTGCTTCATCATGATGAGAGGCACGAACTGGATGGGAGTTTTAGAGTTGTTTTTCTTTTTCCAAAGCAAGAAAACACTTCCTCAACTTAAAGATCATCCTTCAAAAGCCTCTGTCACATCGACTTATTTGTCAAATAGATTTGCTCGCGTCATTATTGCACCAAATGATGGTTTGTTATCTGGAATATAGTTTTGTGAAAATATATTCAAAAGCATCACGACCTTGGAGGGGAAGGAGGAAGGTGTGAGAAATTTAACAGGGGTAAAGCATCTTCCAGGCCACCCTGTAGAGCCAAAACTACGATTCCACCCACCTACAAACTCATCCCTTGCCATGGAAAAAAGGACATGGTGCCATATTTAATATCTCAGGGGTATTTTCCATGCAATATCAAGACTCAGAGAAGAGTGAGGTGACAGGGTGTTGAAAGGAAATTTACTGAGTGTGACATTGGGGTCACAGTTGGACACAACAAACAAGGGCATGAATTAACAACAAAAGAGAGAGAGCGAGGAAGGGAAGAAACACAGTAACCTTCAAGTAAGAGAGTTGAGTTGGACTTTATTGAAGATCCTGATATACCCCACGGTAATGATTCAACTAAAAAAACAGTGAGCTGTAAGTTACAATGTCCTTGTGCAAACAATCTGATTTTACTTTGTAACCAGATGTTTAATAAATGTCGATTGGGTCTAGAAGCCAAAAGCTTAGTGGCAATAAAACGACCAATTAACCGAGTTCTCTGCCAGCGTGAATAGATAGATTTGATTCCGAGGACAAGTAAAGAGCCTTGTTACACCAAACGCCCTGTTGAGCGATATATAAGGATCTTCAATAAAGTCTAGTCTGCAATCTTCCAATTCGGGGTGAAACTATTAGTAATAATCTTAATCATCAAAATGGAAAATCCATTCTTAACAGGATTACGATCTCACTTTGCAAGATCCCAGAAATGGTCTTGTGTCGTTCTTCGATTTGCACTCCACCATCAGCCACTGTGACATCTTCACTTGTGCGTTGCGGGATCTTTTTAAGCGCCTTCTGCCAGCGGTCTCGCCCAGGTCTCGCCACCTTGACACCGCTGTCCAAGCTCGTAATGTCCTGGGAAATACATAAGAGATTTGGATTGTGTTTTTGGTGTAGCTTTGAAAGAAACGACATACAGTGCTAATGGAGTTTTCATTTGCATCCTTACTCTAATTGACGGACCAGTGTTTGTGTGTTTGCTTGTTTGTTTGTTGCACTACTCCTCCTACAGTTCTGGGCTGATTACATCCAGACTTGCTACGTCGGATCAGCATGACCACAATTAGTATATCGTGATGTTTGGGGGAGGAAAGCAAATTCTCCACGTAAATGTGTATTGTGTAACGCTGCCTTCAGAGGGGGAGGGTATTACAGTGTTTTTTTTTTTCTTCCAGTGCAGTGAGGCGTTTTGAATTATAAGCAGAAGGTATGTTTTTGCTTCATGCACATAACCAAAGTATTTTTTTTTGCCTACACAGAGCTCTCAGTTATATATACACTGCCCAAATAAAGGTATGCGTCAGAAGAACGTGTTGCATATTTGGAACAAGATTGACCATAGTGCGGGTCCTCTGCTCATTCTAATAACTTGCTGTTTAGAGACCATGCTCAAATAAAAATTACCAAGTTTTAAAAACACTTAGATCATTATATTGCAATAAACCAAAGAGTTTTGATCATTGGATGCTGAGGAAGGTCAAGTTGGCATGTTGGTGCACCACCACAATTGAGGAAGGACAAAGAGCTTTTCAAACAGTATGCACACTAAAATTAAAGGTATTCGCTCCTTCCTCCTTTTAATGGCCTCCTTGTGTTGCAATTTCCCACCATATTGACCTGGCTCAGCAGCATTCCAGAATAACTGGAAGTTTAGTTCATTTAAAAAAAAAAAAAAATATATATATATATATATATATATATATATATATATATATATATATATATATATATATATATATTCTCCTTGCTTTGTGGATGACGAGCATGGAGCCTGACCTCATGGATGGGAGGAAGAGGAAGCAGGATTTGGGGTACCTGTTTACTTTAGCGCCGCTGAAAAACTCACAAAGAAACAATGACTTCCCTCTCAGGGATTGTGAGGGGTATGGGTTAAGTGTTAAAAGGGGCAGGTTTTAGTAACGCCTTTTGTACAATATGTCGTCATGTTCAATGAAGGCTGGGAAACGTCCGTTCGAAATTAAACACGTGAGAGTCTCAATCATGACGTACAACAAAGTGAACCAGCCAGAAAACAAAGGATCTTTTATAACACGTTGTTGTTATTGTTGTTTTTCTTGTTGTCGCTGTTGTTGTCTGTGTGCTCCTTCCAGATACCGTTATATTTCTTTGTTCATCATTCCATATATGATTCGCAAAGTGCATGTTTGTGTGTTTGCAGGTTTCACAGCAGCACACCAAATCCTGCTTCCTCTTTCTCCCGCGGGACTCTTTTTAAAAATAGAAAAAGGATGTTTATCATGTAAAAGTTGCCATGGCCGAGCTGTTTCAGTTGCTGACTTGTAAGTTAGCGAATGTAGCTTGATACCAGACAATGCCAAGTCCGAAATTTCTTTCTTCTTGGATGTGAAAAGTGTTACACATACACGGGCATGGCTCTGATAATCCCGTTGCGTTATGGGAAAAGGACCCAAGGGAGTTGCATCCATCATTTAAGAAACCCTTAGATATATATTTCATTAGTAAGTGTGCTTCGTCAGGCCCCATCCCTTCATAACAGGAGATGGGGAAGATGTGTTGTGAGTGTTTATCAGGCTCTTTCCCCCCTCAATGTGATTTCCCACTTTACATCTATCAATCTCACTATAAATCGATCTTTCCATCCATCAATCCACCCATCTATCCCAATTCTTCAACCATTCACTCTTGAACCTCTATTCCCTGAACTTCCATAAAAACCTCCAGCCATTACTTCTCAAACCGCATACTGGCTTAAAAATCCCTCTTCATTTAATCCATTTCTATCCCTTCCATCCTCAATCCATTTAAATCCTCTTTCCCATGCTTCTTCCATTTGCACCTTCCCCCGGCGCAAACCATATACACATTATGCCACAAAACACCGCAATCAAAACCAGTTCTGTGCTGCAAGTGAGGGGAAAACTAAAGGGCCATGTGCAAGCTACAAGACAGAAACACACTACGTAACCGATAGCTACAATGCCGAGCGGCGAGTGGTCATGCCTGCACAGGCAACGACGGTGCCCATGTGCTAATGAAGGTGTGACACAAGAGAACAACTATCATCCTTTGCTGTGCCTCGCTCCAAGCCCAAGATAAGCCAGTGCAATGTCCACCAAGAGTGAGAGCTGTCTGACACGCCAAGGACCGGTATGAACCACAAACTACCTGCTTTCCTGCCTGCCTTCCTTATTGCCTGTATGAACTGTCTGACATGCCAAGGACCGGTATGATCCCCAAACTGCCTGCTTTCCTGCCTGCTTTCCTTATTGCTTGTATGAACTGTCTGATGTGCCAAGGATTGGGATGGAATACATTACTGCCTGAACGAGTCAACTCCATTACAAGCTGTGCTCAGGCAAGATCAGTTGCCCTAACCAAAGGGCTCTGAGGGCAGACGGCAGTACACGATCCTTGGGTGCAGCGGCTCCAACCACACATACATGAGACATGCTGTAACTACACCCCAAAACCACACATTTCTGCATTCACTTCCTTCCTTTCCTTTCCTTCCCCTTTGGACAAATGCAGGGCCACCTGTCTGTGTAGGGTGGGCAAAGCGCCGACCCAAACCCCAAATATTTTTTCTATGTCTGTCTACTTTCCCGGATGAATGTAGTATGCCTGTCTTGTGTTCTAGCATAAGTAAGATTTTGTAGGGAGATATTTTACATGCTAAGAGTAAATTGCTTTTTTGTGGGTCTTTGCCTGCCTGTAAATACTTGATATATGGTTGTAAATACATGCTTTACATTGGTAAACTGTGTCAAACCTGCTCGGGTGTCTTTTCCTTCATTGGTTCTATATAGCATGCACGTAATAAATAGACGTGAAGTTGTGCCCCATTAATTTGCTATGCTAGAATAGCCAACGCTCACCTTAAGTTTCGCTCAGCCATACACAATAAGTAGACGGGGTGGGGCGTTGAGAACACAGTCCCCAGTTGAGATAACTAGCTTAGCAGGTAAGGCAATGTGATGCTGGGCGTGAGGACCCTGCTTAAACTAATTGTCCCAACCAACGTCCATGGTAGCTGAGAAACCAGTCAGGCTGCGGAGTTCTCTGGGGCTTGTGGCTTCACAGTTGGAGGTCGAGTGGCGTGTTCAGGAAACTCCCTCGTGAACCCCGCACTCACTCAAAAACCCGGAACTATATACGGTGGGGAGAACAAGTATTTGATACACTGCCGATTTTGCAGGTTTTCCCACTGACAAAGCACGTAGAGGTCTGTAATTTTTATCATAGGTACACTTCAACTGTGAAAGACGGAATCTAAAACAAAAATCCTGAAAATCACATTGTATAATTTTTAAATAAATAATTTGCATTTTATTGCATGAAATAAGTATTTGATCACCTACCACCCAGTAAGAATTCCGGCTCTCACAGACCTGTTAGTTTTGTCTTTAAGAAGCCCTCCCATTCTCCACACATTACCTGTATTAACTGCACCTGTTTGAACTTGTTATCTGCATAAAAGACAACTGTCCACACTCAATCAATCAGACTCCAATCTCTCCACAATGGGCAAGACCAGAAAGCTGTCTAAGGACATCAGCGACAAAATTGTAGACTTGCACAAGGCTGGGATGGGCGACAGGACAAAAGGCAAGCAGCTTGGTGAGAAGGCAACAACTGTTGCGCAATTATTAGAAAATGGAAGAAGTTCAAGATAACAGTCAATCTCCCTCGGTCTGGGGCTGCATGCAAGATCTCACCTCGTGGAGCCTCAATGATCATGAGAAAGGTGAGGGATCAGCCCAGAACTACATGGCAGGACCTGGTCAATGACCTGAAGAGAGCTGGGACCACAGTATCAAAGAAAACCATAAGTAACAAACTACGTCGTCATGGATTAAAATCCTGCAGTGCATGGAAGGTCCCTCTGCTCAAGCCAGCGCATGTCCAGGCCCATCTGAAGTTTGCCGATGACCATCTGATGATCCAGAGGAGGAATGGGAGAAGGTCATGTGGTCTGATGAGACCAAAATAGAGCTCTTTGGTTTAAACTCCACTCGCCGTGTTTGGAGGAAGAAGAAGGATGAGTACAACCCCAAGAACACCATCCCAACCGTGAAGCATGGAGGTGGAAACATAATTCTTTGGGGATGCTTTTCTGCAAAGGGGACAGGACGACTGCACCGTATTGAGGGGAGGATGGATGGGGCCATGTATCGTGAGATCTTGGCCAACAACCTCCTTCCCTCAACAAGAGCATTGAAGATGGGGCGTGGCTGGGTCTTCCAGCATGACAACGACCCAAAACACACAGCCAGGGCAACTAAGGAGTGGCTCCGTAAGAAGCATCTCGTGGTCCTGGAGTGGCCGAGCCAGTCTCCAGACCTGAATCCAATGGAAAATCTTTGGAGGGAGCTGAAAGTCTGTGTTGCCCAGCGACAGCCCCGAAACCTGAAGGATCTGGAGAAGATCTGTATGGAGGAGTGGGCCAAAATCCCTTCTCTAGTCTGTGCAAACCTAGTTAATAACTACAGGAAATGTCTGATCTCTGAAATGCAAACAAAAGGTTTCTGTACCAAATATTAAGTTCTGTTTTTCTGATGTATCAAATACTTATTTCACGCAATAAAATGCAAATTAATTCTTTTAAAATCATACAATGTGATTTTCAGGATTTTTGTTTTAGATTCCGTCTTTCACAGTTGAAGTGTACCTATGATAAAAATTACAGACCTCTACGTGCTTTGTAAGTGGGAAAACCTGCAAAATCGGCAGTGTATCAAATACTTGTTCTCCCCACTGTATGTATGTATGTGTATATATATATATATATATATATATATATATATAGATATATATATATATATATATATATATATATATATATATATATATATATATATATATATATATATATATATATATATATATATATATATATATATATATATATATATATATATTGTTGTGGTTGACCAAATTCACAAACCACCATTCAGGTCCCTTAGGTGAGATATCTCGGTAAGTATATGTGTAGTTAGGCCCAAACCCGTTGTTTCGAGGGAATAAATGTCATTCAGTCGGGCTGCGACTCTTCAGGATAGCCGTTTTTCTTTTACTATCTTTATTTTGGACCAGCCGCCATTACTACCACCACCAACCACGTCTCAACAGCCATCACACAACAACCACCAACCACAACGCCGCTTCACAACAACAGCCACGACCTTTACCGTCACAACTCGCCACCATCGCATCACCACCATTCTTGCGCCACTTGTGGGCACCGATACTGGACTCGTGCAGGGCGCGCACCGAGCAGCGTGTTCAGAAACATCACAGACTTTCCGAAGAAAACGGATCAAAAACGACTCACGCCCACTTCTGTTCCGTCCTATCGGTGAGCGTGGGGCGATTTGGCCCCGCCTCCAGGGCGTTGGAGTGTGGTCGCTATATGCAAATTCATGGATCAAAAAGCATTCACGCCCACTTTTCCTCGGTCCAATGGGGAGCCAGTTGGAGGTGAAGGGTCGGAGGTAAAGGGTCAAAGGTGGGGGAGCGAGGCCACGGGGCATATAAACGGCTGCGTTCGTCAGTCAAGGCAGTTCGGAGGGGAGAAGTTCGAGTTCGCGGTTGGGAGTTGTCGGTGGAGCTGGGAAGAGGACGGAGCTGTGGAGAGGTGGCGGCGGCGAAGGCGATCGAGGGGGTGCTCGCGTCGGAGTCGGGGAGCGGCGGAGGGAGAGGCCGGCGGCGCGACCGAGGTCGAGGTGGAGACGCTCGTCGCGGGACCCGAGACAGGGTGATATCCTCCTCCCCCCCGAGCATCAACAACCCCCTCCTGTTTCCCCCCGCGCTGAGATAGTGCGACAAGGGGGCCCCTTTCCCACCCCCTACCAGACACTGTCCGCGAGGCCCGCGGAGTTGAGGCGCCACCGCCGCTCTGCGTCTCATCATCAGACGGGTAGGCCCGACACGGTCTCGGCCCCAGGCCCGCCTACCCCCCTCATCCTGGAGGGTGGTTCTTTTCTTTTGCTTTGGGTATCTGTGTTGTCGGCGCCGTCTGTGAAGTAAAATTGTATAAGTGTTGCCGTGTGCTCGGTAGTCGGATAGCTCTGCATTGTGTTTCTCTTTTATATTTGCTTTTTGTGTAATATTGTGTTTCTTCTCCTTTTACATGTGCTTTTGGTGTAATTGTATATGTGTGCTTCCCGTTCATCGCGAAATAAATGTGAGTTATGTTGAACTGTTTTCCCGCTTCGCTTCGTCTTTTCTTTCATTGAATCTCCATCTTGCTTCACGTAAAGGGTTGGTCGTGGGCTAAAACGCCCGATAATTAATCGAACCGTCGAGGTCGACGAATAACACCGCTCGGTTATCCCGATAGTACGGAACGGGTCGCTTAAAGTGGCCCGTGTCCGAAGTCGACCTGCGGCGAGGTGCGATCGCCCGGTCTACCCTCCGTGTGGGTACTTATGTAGGTCGAACTTGGCGAGCAACCCTATCCCACGCGGGGGCCGATTGGCACGATCGTGGTGAGACCGAAAGGTCCACCCGTGACTAGTTCCCGGCGTTAGTCCGAGAGGGTCACGACTGGATTGTCCGTCCGGTGGGCGACGTGCCGCGATTCGAGTTACGTGGCCGTCCGCACGCCGGCGGGCGCGAATCCGCAACACTGGTGTCAGGAGTGGGATATAAACTCATCGCCCTCCTCACGGCACTGGTATCGGAGAACGGGACAACGGGCTCTCCTGTCTCCAGCTAAATTCACGGGAATCGGTCCAGGGGTGAGAGGAGCGACCCCCGATTCCCTCCAAATTACGAGCGATTCAAATTAACCCTTTACGAGAAGCAAGATGGCGTCTCAAGGCGAGCGGGAGCCGGGGGTATTAGAAATGGATGTAGAATGTGTAGAATCCATGGCTCAGGATGAAATCCCCGTGCAGGAAATGTTGGTTGTACAGGAAAACGAACTCGCCCAACTGAACCCAGAGCCCGAAATAGGTGCGGCAGCGGCCGCGGTGTATGACACCTCCCCTCCCCCTCTCCGCCAAAACCCCCCGATCTTTGCCGAAACGGCTCACCCAAGCGCACCCGACATGGCCCAGCTATTCACCATGCTGGCAAAAATGAATGCGGAACTGAAAACGAAAATGGATGCAAACACAAATGAAATGAAAAACGAAATGAAAGGCATGAACGAAAAGATGGATGCGAATACACAGCAAATGAACAAGCAAATGAACGGAATGAACAAGCAAATGAAGGAAGAAACGAAAAAGCTGCGGGGTGAGACGCAGAACATGGGCCGATGCCTGCAGGCGGGCATGAAGGCCGTGACCAGGGAGATAAAAATGGCGACTCCACGTGTGGGAGCGAACGAGCTGGAAGGGGGTGCAACGGCTGTCGGGCCCGCAGTGGAGGCGGGTGAAAAAATAATTTGGGGGACGTGTTGGGCGAGGGTCGTGACGATGACCGAAAGGGAAAAATTAAATGGGGAGACCAAAACGTGTGAGACGTGCACGAGGGAGATAACAAGGGAAGAGACAGAAATAATAGTTGAGACAAGGGAGGTAAAGGGTGAAGAGGTGACCGAGTTGGTAGAGACACGGGAGATGGGAACGATAGAGGGAAGACTACACGATGAAGACGGGGTAAGTGACGCACACACACACACACACGGAGGTAGTGGAGGACGATGAGGGTGAGCTCGCGGAGCGTGTAGGGACCCAGTGCGAGCAGCGGGATAGCCTCCTCCAGGAACGAGGGGAGGGAGTATGCCCCCTTGAGGCGAGTCACGACCAGGTGGGTTCGGTCGTGCTTTGCGAGGTTGAGGGGAGGAGTGCTGCGAACGGGTGCACGGAGAGCTTGGGGGGTATAGAGGCCCCGGAGACCCTTGTGGGGACACGAATCCCCAGTGTGGTTGTCCCGGTGTGTGTGATGCAAGGTGTGAGTGCGTCCCCGTGTGTGGAGGCGACCCCGTGTGTGAGTGGTGTGGTGGCGAGTGTGCCGGAGTGTGTGCTTCCCAGCATGCCATGTGTGGATGAGGCACCGTGTGTGAGTGTCGCCGTGTGTGTGAGTGAGGAACGGTGTATGAGTGAGGCACCGCGTGTGAGTTCCCCCGCGTGTGTGAGTGAGGCACGGTGTGTGGATGAGGCACCACGAGTGAGTGAAAGGCCGCGAGTGAGTGGAGCCACGTGTGAGAGGGAGATGGCATGCGTGAGTGAACGGCCGAGTGCAAGGGAGAACGTGTGTGTGAGAGAGCGGTATGTAAGGGAGATGTCGGTGGGCATGTGTGAACATGCAGCCGCGTCTCCCGGGGTGAATGTAATGGAATGGAGGTGTGTTCGCGTCGTAACACGCGGGAGTGCGTGTGTCGAATGGCGACGACGGCGACATGTGAGGAAAGAAAGCCGGGTAGCGGCTGTGGTTGTTTCGGGGACCGTGCCGGGTTCGCCCAGCAGTGAGCACGCGGTCCGTGCTGTGCAACGCACGAGACCACCACGTGCTCGCTTGCGAGAGTGAAGTCCCGGTCCGGAAACGCACGCGGTGGATTTGCCGATCCCGCGGACGGACAAAGTTTAGGCAGGATTACGGATTTGGACCGGACGGGTTCTCCACGCGATCGTGTGTGTTAAGCTCCAACGGGCAAAGCACATGTGTTCGCGTGGGGAACCCCTCGAGACGTGGGGCTTGTTTTTTTTTATGCGCACGGTGACGTCATGGCTGCACGTGGGGTTGGAATCCGGCAGGAGGGGTATCCCTGCCGGATGGTATCGTCCAAGGAGGGACGAGGAACACGTGCAGCTGCATGACGTCACGGGCAGGTGCAAAGTGCGCGAGCGGCGAGTTGCCGCGCTGGTGCTGCGCATGTAAAAAAAAAAAAAAAAAAAGCAAGCCTCACTTTCGGGTGCACAGGATTCCTGGGCAAGGGGTGGAAGACCCCCTTGACCTCGGGCACAGGATGGAAACTAGTTAGTGGGAAGGGTTAGCTCAGCTAGACCGACTTCATGGGGCAGGGGTAAGTCCTCATGGAGTCCGTGGAATGGATTAGTTTGAGGGATTGTAGCCAGATTTAGGTTGGGAAATAAAATGATTGTTTTTTGATTTTGAGGACATGGACAGACTTGTGAATGTGTAGAGGGGATGTAGTTTAGCGACGTAGTGTTAAAAGGAACGTGCTGTAGTTTAAGGGACGACGTGGGAGCACGAGTTAGTTAGGGGAGGTAGTTAGAAGGATGGCAGAGTTCAGCGGTGAGTGTGTTGAAGAGTTGGTGAGTGAAGTGGAAGCATGTGCTTGGTGAGTGAGTGAGGCCAGCGGGTCTGTGTGAGTGGAGCGAATGGGGAATGCATGGTGCGATGAGTGATTGGGGGGAGGAGTGACTCCCGCCCAAGGGACCCCGGGGTCAGTGTAGACTGAGTTAGTGGGTTAGTCAAATTAACAAATATGGAAGTCGTTTTGTTGTTGGTGGGGAAGTAGGCTCGAAACCCGTTTGGAGGGGTGCAGGAGCCCTGTTGACGGGCTTGGGAGCGTGGCTGCGAAAGGTGAGTATCGCTGAGTGGGTACCCCGGGCACCAGGCTAGTCGGCCGTGGTAGGCCAAGGGCCCATGGGGGGCTGGGATAGCGTAGTGGGCACGGGTGCGCCTGCTTGGTGCGGGGGCCCGGGGTGCCATTAGCCGCGTGGGCAGTGTTGTGGGCACGGGTGACCCTCGGAAAGGGGCCTGGGAAGCCAGCCTGCCACGTGTGCGTTTCAGGGAAGGTGCCATGGGGGGCACTCCCCGGTGTTTAGGGAGCTGGTAGGCTCGGAGGCAGTGTAGTACCCGGGGGTGCCATAGTGGGAGATTCGGCAGAGGGTCGTGCCTACCAAAGGGAGCCACGTGTCCCAGCCATGAGACCGTGTGAGGGCACGGAGAGAAAATTGGGGGGCGAGGCCCGAAATTGTGAGGACACCAACACAGGCGACGGGAATCTGGGTTGTGAGAACCAATAGTTTAAGCGCGAGGCGCTTGTTGAAAGCCCCGGGGTAGTTTAACAGGTTAAATGGATAGGGTAGATTAGGAAGTGTACCCCTCCGCACCATCCATCCCCTCGCTCTCGTTGTGGGCCGCTGGACCCACTTCGTGTTATAGATCGCCGAACTCTGGGGAGGCCATTCTGAGGCTTCGTTGGGCCTCGACACAGGACGCTAGCTCTCCCTTGTTCCCCTCCGGGAAGGGAACGTAGGAGTTGGGAGTAGGCTAGGTGACAGGATAGGTCAGCCGAACAAGGACAGTACAGGGGGTTAGGGGACGATTTATAGTGGGGAAGCAAAAATAAAAAAAATAAGTTGGGGCTAAATTGGGGTTTGGACAAATTAAGGGAGTGGGTATAGACAGTGACAGGCAAAGGCGATAGGTTGGGAGGGAGACCGTAGGGTAGGTCCGAGCCTGCCTTCCGAGTGGCCAGCACCACCGCACTCCCTCCACCAACCTCCACTGAACGGCGAAGGCTGGCCAGCTTCATCTGCTGGCTGCGTTGCTGCAAGGCAAAGGCCGGCCCACTTCATCGGCAGCTGTTGTGTTGCTGCAAGGCCTGTGCCGGCCGGATCGTCTGCAGCTGTTTTCTGCAAGGCCTGTGCCGGCCAGTTCGTCTGCCGGCTGTGTTTGCCTGCAGCGGCCTTCTTCTGCGGGCTGTGTTTGCCTGCTGCCTTTGCCATGCCATGCCCACTGACCCTGTTCACCAGCCCCGTTCAATTTTTGCTTTGCCCCCCCCCCCCTGTTCATTGCCATGTGCGCCAGGATCAAGGCAACAGGTTGCAAGCTGCAAGAACTGCCCTGTTGGCAGCTACAACACGGGCCTGCAGTGGCGGCCCGTGCACCGTGTTTGTGTTCATCCATCCATTCGTTGTGTTCATTGCGTGTGCCACTTGAGCTGGCACGG